>NW_027411866.1:196822170-196862685 GCF_047663935.1 Musca autumnalis | reverse complement strand
ACAAAACACTGATACTACCCGTGCTGATGTATGGTTCCGAAGCCTGGGTACTTGCGCAAGTAGATAAAGCAGTGTTTGGCGTATTTGAGAGAAAAATTCTTCGAAACATCTACGGACCAATCTGAGTTGACGGTCAATATCGACGTCGCATGAACCACGAGCTGTATCTGCTATACAACGACATCAATATAGTTAAACATATCGAGATGCAGCGATTGCGATGGCTAGGCCATATAATAAGAATGAACGATGATGAACCCGCTAAAAAGACGTATAAATTCGAGCACATGGCGGTGCATGCAGAATTGTCAGGCCAAAGAATAGTTGGCGCAAACAAGTAGATGAAGAGATAACAAGGCGCGGTATTCCAGAAAGCGAAGCACTAAACAGAGAGAATTTGAGACCTTTTCTTAGTTCGGTCTATGGAACAAATGTTCTGTAATGGGCCACCTAAGTAAGTAAGTAAGAAACTTCCAACTAATATTTAGGGGAAGTCCATACTTTTTGAGAAAACAGCCCGAAAGGTCTAAAATCCACTATGGCACCAATGTAGTGGCTGGACAGCACGATAACTCTCGAACTGATCAACCGATTTGGTCCAAAAGTTGGCCTTCGTCATATTTTGTCCAAACTTAGTTTCGGTTCGAAGATAGACAATACCGGTCCAAAACTTCCGGCACTTCCAAAATGGCCCACATCAGTCCTCTCCTTAGAGTACCTCCCCCACAAAAGTTCAACATTTGCGTGTAAGAACAGTTTAGTTCCAGAAGACCGAAGATCCTTTGGAAATGTATACCGATGCTGTTCGTTGTTGTCCTGTTTACAGCGATATTATGTTTTCCGTGGACAAGTCCATGCTTCCTGGCATACTGGTCCAAAAGTTATACAATGACCCACTGAAATGACTAGTGTACTCGATATCTATCGAAAAGATATGACTCCCAAAATAAGATCCACGTTCATAATGATCCAAGTCTTTTCATTCCTTTAAGTACCTCGCCCGCAGCACTTTTGAACTTTAATCCGAAGCCACATTTTTGTCGACAAAATCAAACGTCGAAAAAGGGCCACAAAATTCTGAAAAGACCAAAAATACATTCCGTAGATGAAAGATTAAATTCACATAACCTGATTCATGAAAGATGCACTCCATTCCTTGCATTTTAATAGCATTCAGATGCGATCCAATGAATGACATCCTTTCCTCACATTTTGACAGCATCTGGATGCAGTTCAATCGGAGTCGTGAAAAAGGCACTCCAATTCCTTACATTTTAACAGCATTTGGATGCGATCCAACGATTGACATCCATTTCTCACATTTAAATTGCATCCGGATGCAGTTCAAGGGAGTCGTGAAAAAGGCACTCCGTTCGATACATTTTACAACCAGTTGCTTAGTGATCCCTAGCAAGGAAGCCAATTTGTAGATACCTACAACTACACAATTTTTTCAAAGATAAAGTGTACACCAATTTCTAAAATTTTCATATAAAATAAAAAATACAACCAAAAGTTTGGAACATTTTTACGGTAACTCACGAGAAGAAACTTTCCTAATGAAGTGCTGTTGGAGTACTTGTCGAAATCTCAACTGCTTTCAAGCACTGCATCAAAACACGTGCTTTGGATGCAAATTGGACTGCATCCTATTCTACCCTAAAGGATCAGTTAAAATGCGATTCCAAAGGGATAGTTAAAATTCAGTGCCTAAGGGTTAGTTAAAATGCGGTGCTAATGGAGTGCATCTTTCAGTAGTCACGCTCTTGTAAAAATCATGAGTGAAAACGCATAATTTGATGCACTTCCAGATCACTTGTACACGTGATTTAACTGCATCTTTGGAGGCAAACATTTTGCTGGGTATTTATACATCTTATTAAAAGTGAGTCTCTAGGTAGAACCACGGGAAAGTCAAAGTATAAAACAGCATGAAATAGGGTCCCAATATGACTTTGTCACATTTAAGCCAATCAGGACCTTTGCTTATGAAACAATTTGAAATATAAATCCATAGGGTTGTTCAATTGTTACTTATGCTCAAAAAAATCCAATGCCGATACCACACAATGAATATTTATAAATACCTATTATTAAATTATTCACGACAAGGTCCGCCTTTCCGATCCAACATTGAAATATTCAAATATTCAAAATATGAATACACATTTTTTGGTTTGCATTGCAATACTATCTCTACGGTTTTATCGGAGTAGTCTATTTGTATGGCCTTTACGTTTTTTGTGTTTGCGTCCTGGTTTTATTTCTAACGAAATGCTTCCAGCTATTTATTTTCATTCTTGTGAAAGTAAATGTTGATATGAAATTCAAGCGAATGCTGAACATGAACAGCATATTTTCGAAAATGATGTACTAACACACAAGAATATAGCATCCGATGAAGGACACGCATACAATGTATTCATGAATGACTTTAATGTTTGCCTGTGACAGAGGACTTACTTTTTGTGTTGTTGATGTTAAAACATAACCAGGAAATGAATAGAATAAAATAGATGTACATAGTTAGGTAAAAATCAACTATCCGATATGATGATCACCATGTATATTAAGTAATGTACAATTACAAAAGAGACAAATGCAAAACATAGATAGTATAACGACAAATGATAATAATCATGGAAGTAATGAATGCATTTTAAGGGAAAGTCTGCAGCAAAGCCCCTTGAAAGACACTGACAAGCTGCTATCGTAACAGACAGGTACATGTATAGATCACTGTAGGGTGGACAAAGAAAACAAGCACACACATATTTGAAATAATTCTGGTATCCTTTATATAGATTTCTCAGAATGCTTTTTAAATTCCCAAATAAAAATATTTCTTTACATAAAAATTATTTTCCAAAAAAATTATTTCTCTCTTAATTATTTTCATTTACTTTAAAATACACTTTATATTCTTCTTGTTATTTTAAAACAACAACAACAACAACAACATGAAGAAAAATAATTAAAGTTTAATTTTTGGAAATTTATAACGCACCGCACACAACAAACACCAAACCTAAGCAACCCGACAATGTCTACTTCAAAGAATTTTATTTCATCTGCAATTTGCTGCAGTGGATTCTTGAAGACATACCAATAAAGTATAAGACTTGTTAGATGCTGTAACTCTCTTTACAAAACCTCTCGCTGTCCCTCCTTTCGTTTCGACACATTATTATTATACCCTTGAGAATATTTTCAAGTATTTTTCAAGAACTTCTGAATTAATTTTTCCGACACTGTATTTAATAGTTGTTGGTATGAATTTTATTTCTTTTCTGTGAAAAATTTCACTTTCTTCAACTAACCAAATGTGGATGCAACGTTTAACAAATGCTGAAGTTTTTTTTGCATGTGGACGATATGTTTTTATGTGGAATGTGATTTACATATATTTGAATGAAAGTCTTAACACGAGGTAGACATTTGTGCAATATGGAAAGCAAAAGAATGTTTCTTGGAAACAATTCTGCAATATAAAAAACAAACCTACATAAGGTGGCTAAGAAATTGTTTGTGGAAGTTTGTTTGAGAAAAATATAATAATGATTATTTCCAAAACGAAATCAATTTCGTAGTAGCCTCAATGTCACACATAAGTTCTATATTTATGATACTTTAATGGGAACCATGAACCTTATAAAATTTAAATGTTTACTTTATATGTCTAAATGTCTAAACTTCCTCATGAAATGAGCCACTCTGTTTAAAGTTTAGCACAAGGATATTTGTAAATGTATTTCCTGGAAACTAAAGCAAGTTTAGATTAAAGTCTGTAACCTAAAGGACCACTCATGTTATTTTTTTTAAATTAAATTTACTTAAAAATTAATTTATATAAAAATAAAATTGCAGTTCCACGAATAGATAGCAATTAAGAAAAGGAATACATCAAATACATGTAAAAGCCCCAAAGGCCATGTAATTGCACAGAAGATGTAATACACATAATGTGTTATGTAACATACATAAAAATACAATAAAAATTTGTATGAGAATATTTTTTCAATTTTAAATTTTATGTTTTATATTTATACCCTCAGCATTTATGCTAACGAGGGTATATCAGGAAAAATGTCTAAAATTGTCTTTTCCATTTCAAAGAAATCAAAAAAAAAATTTGATACTACATCTATGATTTTTGGTACATAGATTAAGAAAAAAATCGTCATTCCAAATCTGTTTTCGTTACCAACTTCGATCGTTGCGCGCAAAAGATATGACCGTTTTAATTATGCTAATTAGAAAAAATTCTAAAAAATCGCGACTTAATATAGTAAGCTGTTATATCCTATTATCCTTAACTGAACTCGCACCCTTTGCGATGATGCAAAAAAAAATCGATAAATTTCAATGGATTCGCGAAAAATTTGTTAAATAATTACACGTATTTACAAATGTATTTTTGAAACAATAACGCTTATACTTACAAATAAATATATAAAAAAAAAAATTATAGCAGCATCCCGACATTGTGAGGAATAAAATGAAACCTAAGTCGTGAAGTTTAGAGCTATAGTATTCATGTTATTTGCAAAAATACAAAGAAAATACGACGAAAAAAATAAAAATCATGTTATTTTAATTTTATTTTTTTATGGTTTTATAGGAAAGGTTGAAAAAACAATGTTTGAGATCTTCGTCATGTTCGTCCAAATTTCACGCAATAATAAAGATATTCCGTTGCAACAAATTTTTCGCTTATAGTTTTCCTATTGGCGAATATTTTTAGAACATTATATTAAATCACAAGGAATTCCAGTTGTGGAATAACATTAAAATAATGTTATATTGAATATTACAACATTTGAAACGCATATAAACCACGTAATAGTGAAAATGACATGATGCGCATCCGATTTTCCAACACAGCGAATCAATCCCTTTTATTTGGTGTACAGTTTGTGAAATTCTATTTGGCGGCCACGATGTAGCATCTGCTGCATATTAGGGTGCAAAATACAGTAAAATGGTCATAATTTCCGCAAAGTTCATTTACATTTTATGCGCATCCGATTTCGATGATAACCTTTAACAAATACATCATTTGATGTTGTTTCATTGCGATCCATCAAGAACCGTGGATGTAGCATCGCACTTAATTTTTAGAAAAAATCAATTGTATCTTCGGATTAGCGATAGTTTTGAAATATATGTTTTCGCACATTTTAAAGAGCCATATAGCTCTATTTGTTTCAGTAAAAATTACACTTCCAAAACGCGTTTCAATGCGCGCAATTTTCAATAACATTTTTTGCAGATTTTCGAAACTTGAGGGGTATCATATCCGACGATCTAGTGGACGGATTTGGACGCATCATGGCTTATTAGATTCAGAACGTAAAAAAACTAAGTTCACGCGGGTTTCACCGACAATTTAATGACAGTTGCAAATTTTGACTCAAAAAAACAGGTTTTTTATAAAAAATTACGCACAACATTTTCGACTTTAAGCTGAGATTGTTGTGAACCTTTGAAGGCTACACGCCCGAGTTTTACATCAAAAAATGTGTAATCGCGAGTACTACAATCTCATAATCAGTTTTTAAACGAGTACAGTTGCGCGTCCCGATTAGAGAAAAAATTCAAAAAACCCAATTTTTCAGTCTTCAAAATGTCAGCATCCGTTTGAAATTGCTGCAGTGGTTATATTAAAAAATCATACATTAGAAACTTCATCTCTGAAGTGTAATCTTTAACTTCTTCTTTAAACATTATACTCTACATTGTATTGTAAAGCTACTAATTGAAAATTGACTTAAAAAAACTCGTTTCCTTCAACGATTTTTTCCTATTTTTTTACTTTAATATGACCACAGCTTCCGCTCAAATTATAATTTTAAGAAGTCCATCGGTGAATCGTGCTAAAACAGTTAATTTTACCTAAATGCGTGCAAAGGTTATGGTATATTACAACAATTCGCGAGTTACAATACCCCATACCTCAGTTTCAACATAAGTAAATTTTCTACAAAAAGGGCGATATACTCTTTCATACGGGCAAAATGTGCCTCATCGAAAGAATGGTTTTAGACCCCAAGTTTGGACGAAATGTGTTTCAGACAATTTGGAGTCGATTAAGCAATGTCCGTCCGTCTGTCTGCCTGGCTGGTGCGCACGATAACTCCTTCGGGTACACCCCATATAACATTTCGGATAAGTTCACTTTAAGACCTGCTCTCGAATAACTTTGATTTTTGTTGAAACAATTTGCATTCGCTGCCTCCATTACGACGGTAGAAGTTTCAGGGGAAAATTCATACTTTTTGAGAAAACAGCTCGAAAGGTTAAATCCCCCCAATGCACAGTGGATCCACTTGCATGGAGAAAGTGGCCAAAAATATTTAGAGTGTGAAAATCAAGCCAATGCGCCGGTTACAGCTTTGTGCTGCTACGAAGAGTGTTTTAAGAAACCACGAGCGTAACATTCTCCCCCCTTTCCCCTCTGGAGGGGGTATACGGTAAGTATTGTTTTATGATGTTAGTACAAAATGCCATGAACAAAGGTCCCGATTATCTTGTGATGCAAAAATAGGCTTGGGAAAACCAAACAATCTCCAAAACAACATAAAATCCAACCAATTTAGCGGATTAAAAAAATCAACATTTTTGTCTGAAAATTGGTAAAACTTTTTAATATAGATCTTATAGCGTTCTTCCGGAAAGGCACGTACCGCCAAAGTAAGACAAATTTGGAAGAAGATTTCTTCATCTTGCCGCTGATGCCAATTATGTTAATGTACGTGGTCAGATAACAGAGTTATACGCTAATATATCTATAGAAACGCTATTCTAGGGCAACTTTAGTCAGCGAACCACCATTTATAGTCTGGCACTAGATGGCAGCTGGATTAATTACTGAGTAATCTTAAACACATGACCTATTTTGGAAAATTATTCCCGAGGTGGGCACTGGTGGGCATCATGACTAAAACCTTAGGTCAAATTTAAGTATGTGATCGAATTGGCATTGCAAAATACACTAAGAAAATATGCAGCTAACTAGAAATCCACAACACGCTAAAACACTATATTTTAATGAAAATTAAGCTATTACGTCCTCCTTCAAAATCCACTATAATTTTTTGCTATACGTATTAGTTTCGCGATATTTTGAATATATTTACTTGCACTTAAAATATTGGTTGTACTGACAACAAAAAATATTAGTCAAATGTTCCGAATTTTTCAGCTATTCTTAAGAAGATCGCGTTTGAATGAAACAAAAATTTATATATTTTTAAAAAGGTCCGTGTCATAGCTGTCAGAGTTGCCAGATGTTGTACCAAAATTTTGACATTAATTTTTTTATTTTTGGCCAATGGGTGGATCCACTGTGCAATGACACCATATGCAGTCGCTGGAGAGCAGCGTAACTCTCGAACTGATTAACCGATTTTGTCCGAAATTTGGCCTTCGTCAACCAATTAAGTCCACACTTTGGATCTCCTAATATTTTGTCCAAATTTAGTTTAACTTCTAAAATGCCCCATATCGGTCCTCTCCATAGGGTACCTCCCCATAACAGTTCAACATTTGTGTCTAAGTGCAGTTTAGGATCTGTTCGAAGTTCCTTTGGAAATGTACACCGATGCTGTTCAAATGTCCAAAAACGCCCACAAAACTCTGAAAACACCCTAAACACATTCGACCTGTCCGTAGATGAAAGTTTCAATTCACATAGGCTGAGGGTATATCTCTGTCGGCAAAGTAGACTGATACTTTTTTACTTGTTTATATTTTATTTATATAAATAAAAGAGCTTAGTAACGAAATCGCTGGTGTTAGAATCTTGAAATTTTGGCTGTGGGTTGCTGTTGGTGTGTAGGGTAAGGCCGGGTACTACATCCCAGCAAAATTTGAAGGAAGGGGTTCCATGCAATGACATGATTTCATGGCATCTTTTGCGTTGCTTCAAACAAAGTCGTGAACGATCCGATCTTTTTATTAGCATTATGCAAAGGAAGTCGTGAAAGATCCGATCTTTTCATCAGCATTTGGACCCATTCCATCGATACAATAGAAATGAATTTTGTGCTTTTATTTATACAAATTTTTCTAAATATATAAGATTAATTATTTCCAATAGGCTTGATGTTGTCGGAGACCCGAAATCACAACCAACGTTGTTAAAACTCTCGTTGTAATGATAGAGTCATTGCAAAGGGTTGGTGAAAATGATATGCCAAAGTATTGGTGGAAATGACATGGCAATGCATTGGAGTAAATGACATGTTTTGGATCCAAAAATGAATAGTATCCTTTGGGGTCCACGCTCATATAAAATTCATCGATGAAGATGCTAAAAAGATGACATGTCAGATCACTTTCACCCATGATTGAATGGCATCTTTGGCATCGAACATTTTGCTGGGATATGATACCTTTTGTATTAGGCAAACGGAAAGAGCTAGAACTCTGAAATTTGAAATGAGGGTAACTGATGGAGAGCTAGAAAGATGTACCAAAGGGTTTTTGGAAAATCGACCTCAAAGTTTACGAAAAGTACTAAAAATTTACATAATTTGCTACCAATGGTATATTTTGAACGGATATAGCTAGCAATTTGGTATGGCAATCAAGGCTGAGTGCAGGATTGAGTTATGGAGGTGGTTTTGGAAATTCGTACTTATGTGTACGAATAGTACTAAATGGAACTAAATTTGGTACAATTTGGGTGAACGGATTGTGCTGGAAACCTAAAATTTGGAACTAAGATTACCTTTGAAGTAAAGGATTGCGATAGGCTTGGAAATTCGTACTTATGTTAACGAAAAGTACTAAATGGTACTAAATTTAGTACAATTTGGACTTGGGTGAACGGAGAGAGCTGAAATCCTGAAATTTGGAATTTCGATTACTTTTGGAGTGTAAGATCGAGTTTTGAAGGAAGTTTTGGAAATTCGTACTTTTGTGAATGAATAGTACTATTTGGTACTGAATTTAGTACAACTTGGATTATGGAGAACAGATGGAGCTGGAATCCTGAAATTTGGAACTAAGATTACAGTTGGAGTGTAGGATTGAGATATGCAGGTAGTTTTGGTAGTTATGTGTACTTAATGGTACTGAATTTGGTACAATATGAATTTGGGTGAACGGATAGAAATGAAATCCTAAAATCTGGAATTAATATTACTGCTACAGTATAGGATTGAGGTAGTTTTTTGTACTTATGTGTACAAAAAGTAATAAATGGTACTAAAGTTGGTACAATTTAGAGTTTAGAGACTGTAGGATCGAGATATTCAGGTAGTTTTTGTACTTATGTGTACTAAATGGTACTAAAATTTGGTACAATTTGAATTTGGGTGAACAAATAGAGTTGAATGTTGGGAAAACACTTTGTATCAAAATACTTTGCTTTAAATTGTTTCAACAAAGATATTCTTCTTTGAAAAATATTGTCTATTGTATTTTGAAAATGTCAAATTTTTTTATTCTATTAATTACACTGTGCGACAACAAAAAAAAAAGGCAAGGAAAATCGAGTAGATTATGAAAGTAGAGCTAAAAATATGACCAACGTGTATCGGCGTTTTTAAAGTTTACGTCGGAAAGTAACCAAAATAGGCGGGGCAAGTTCCGCCCATTTTTAAAATTTTCGAAATATTCGAGTTTAGATATTTTGGAATCCTTGCATTTCAGGTACATATATAGTGTCTTTGGCAACTTTACTAAGGAGGGTGTGGGAAATATTTTTTAAAAAATTTTAACCCTCATGCGGTTCAACAAAGGGGTCTTTTCTGTTCTTTTTTGGACAATTATTCAAAAACTCATTAAAGGTGTGATCGTATCAAATCCGAATATTCAAAATTGTTCGCCATAAAATTTTACTATAGGTCTCAGAATACACCAAATCTGTAACTCTTGTCTAATCGCCAGGAATCTTTAAAATTGAAAACACGTTTTAAGGTTAAAGTCGGACTTCACCTGAGTTTATTCAAAATTGTCCCACAAAACATAATTTTAGAGAGATGATGTCAGAGACAAAAGTTTTCTTCGTCAAATTTCACCAGGTCACCAAAGAAATGAAATGTCTGTTTATATTCTATAGCATGAAAATATCAGTATCAATTTTGCTGAAAAACATGAAAATATTTCCCAATTTTTTTGATAAAAAATGTTTCCTTCTTTTTTCGAGTTGGTACATGGAAGTAATATGAAACTTGGTTATAGGTGAAAAGTGTCAAAGGATGGAAAATTCTACACAAAATTTCACTATGAGTTTCAAAATAAACCATATATCTATGTATACTATTTCCTTAAAAAATTAGACTACAAATTTATATATATTAGGATGAAATTGTATGTTTTAATTTTGGACTGTTAATTTTACATAATTCCATACTGGATCCAAATCTAGCAAAATCCTTTACTTTTTGGGAATATTGTTAAAGAAAGAAATGTTACAAATGAAATTTCATTATGAGTCTCTGAATAAAAGAAATCTGTAACCATAACATATAACATTCTTAGCAGCACTTGTTTTTGATATATACGTTTTTATTGATGGTTTTTGGTTATAAATTCATACCGAAGATGTTGTGCGTTCAATTTAAACAGCTTTAAAAACATTTGTGGGGAATATATATTTGAAAAATACAAAAAAAAAACCCAGATCGGACCTGCCAAAATAGTGTATTTTTAATACGTTCAACTTAAATTCCGTAGTTAAGATAAGCCATTGGTTACTTATATTGCATGCGAAAATATATTAGACGTGAGAGCCCATATGACACATATATTTTCACTGGACCATAGCCGTAGGTCCAGTGAAAATATAGGTGTCATATGGGCTCTCACATGCACAATTTGGTGTGGCCCAAAAAACTACAATTTTCATCAAAAAAAATTGGAAATATTTTCATGTTTTTTCAGCAAAATTGATACTGATATTTTCATGCTATAGAATGTAAATAGACATTTCATTTCTTTGGTGACCTATGGTGAAATTTGGCGAAGAATACTTTTGTCTCTGACATCATCTCTCTAAAATTATGTTTTGTGGGACAACTTTGAATAAACTCAGGTGAAGTCCGACTTTAACCCTAAAACGTGTTTTTCAATTTTAGAGATTCCTGGCGATTAGACAAGAGTTACAGATTTGGTGTATTCTGAGACCTATAGTAAAATTTTAAAATTTTAAAATTTTTGGCGAACAATTTTGTAGAATATTCGGATTTGATACGATCACACTTTTAATGAGTTTTTGAAAGATTTTCGAAAAAAGGACAGAAAAGACCCCTTTGTTGAACCGCATGAGGGTTAAAATTTTTATCAAAAATATTTCCTTACAAAGACATAAATACAACAAGATAAGACATTTTTTTTGCTATCATACTTCATAAAATGGCTTTTGAATTTAACATAATGTTATATTACGATATGGTGATATAACATTTTTTTCTTTAATACATTTTTACGTATTCAACCGAATTTACCGATCCAATTGACATAGAATTATTCTTGAATAGATCCTTGAATTCATTAATTCCGTTTCTGATACCATTACATGAAATGTTCCTCCTTGGTTGCGATTTTGAATTAACTGCAACCTGTTAAGGGTAATGTTTCTATACAAAGTTTCGTAAACATTTTTTTGATGCTTGCATTTTGTCTAGTCTTAGTTGTATTTATGTCTTTGCTCCTCTGTAAAGTTGCCAAAGACATTATATACCTAAAATGCAAGGATTCCATAATATCTTAACTCGAATATTTCGAAAAAACTAGGAATTAGAGGAATTTGCCCCGCCTACTTTGGTAACTTTCCGACGTAAACTTTAAAAACGCCGATACACGTGTCTCATATTTTTAGCTCTACTATCATAATGTACTCGGTTTTCCCATCATTTTGAAAAAAATTTAATTTTGTTGCACAGTGTTATAGTTTTTCCTTATCTTGAAGTCTTATTCTCAATTTCAATTTGTTAATAATTTTTTGTTTTTAAATAATTTTTTTTTATAAAATCAAATATCTTTGTGTGTTCCGCTTAAAGGAATTCAATTTACTGTTGGAGTATAGGGTGGAGTGTACTGATTGAGTTAGTTTTGGAAACTCGTACTTATGTGTACGAAAAGTACCCAACTGTGGTACAATAGTACTAAAGTTATTACGACTTTGATTTGGGCGAACGGATAGAGCTGGATATCTGAAAATTTAAATTAAGATTGCTGTTGAATTGTAGGATTAAGAAAGTTTTGGAAATGGTACTAAATTAGGTACAATAGAGATATGGGTAAAGGGCCAGAGCTGGAATCGTGAAATTTGGAATTAACATTACTGTTGGAGCGTAGGATTGAGGAAGTACCTGAAATTTTGTATTCAGATTACTGTCGAAGTGTTTGATTGAGATATGGTGGTTTTGGAGATTCGTACTTATGTGTACGAAAAGTACTAAATTTGCTCATTTGAATATGAGTGAACGGATAGAGGTGCAATCCTGAAATTCGGAATTAATTTTGGAGATAGTTATTGAAATTCGTACTTTCGTACGAAAAGTATTTATGGTACTATGAATAGAGAAATTCAGAAATTTGGTATTATAGCCGCTGTTAGTGTGTAGGATTGAGATAAGGGTACGAAAATTACCAAGTGGCTCAGAATTTGGTTAAAATTCTTATTCTAAATTGCTGAAATTTGGCATTAATATAGCAGTTGGCGTTTAGAGCCAAGTGGAAGTTTCGGAAAATCGTACTTATGTATGTGAAAAAAAAATGTAAAATTGAAACTTATACCTATAATAAGTACTAAATTTTGGTACGGTTTTGGTGTTGCATGAAGGGATATATCTGGAATTTCGAATTTTTGTACGAGGATCTGTGTTGGTATTTAGATAAGGATTTTTGGAAATTAGGCTTAGGGTTGATTTATTGATTGTGGTATTGGAAATACAAAATAGTATTAAATTTGGTGTTGGGTATAGCAATGAAGCTTGAATTATATATTATATTAACTTTATTCTTAAAAATAGTTTAATTCATACATATATGCGATATAAAGACGTTCTCTACCCATTCAGTGCTGTATATACACTCCTCCTAAGTAAGCCTACATACGTGAGTGACATTTACAAATTTCATATAGTCTTACACTTTAATTTCGACAAATCGAGCCTACCTGATCCCACTCTCCATTTTAAGGAAGACAATTCAATTAGGAATAACACGAAGATTGATTAGCTTAAGTTTGTGGATAGTTGTAATTTATGTTATTCATGGGAGTAATTTTTTCAACCTATTGTGACACCTTAAATAACTCTTAGGATAACTCAGACTTGTATTGACATTTAATAATTTTAGCCTTAGTTAATTCTTCTACGACTATAAGTACAAACGTACTATAATGATGACTTCTACTGACTTCAAAGTCGCACCCTTAAATAATGAATCAGAAGTTCCATAATTTATTATTATCCCTTAAGTGATATTTTTTTTATATAATTTTTTTCTAGTCCACATTCTGTACACATTTTGCAAATCTCGGCCCATTTCAATATAACTCGGCAAACTTATATCTACCTTATAATTTTCATTGAAATCGGACGTATATAGCGTGTTTGGTGCATCAAATACACGAAATCCGACGAAAATGCCCAGCAAAATGTTCGATGCCAAAGATGCTATTCAAGAATGGGTGCAAGTGAAATGGAATGTCATTTTTTTAGCATCTTCACTCATTCTTTTTACAAGAGCGAGAAAGATGCAATTCATTTTCAGATCCTAAGCATGTCATCTCCACCAACTCGGTGGAATGGCATCTTCAACAATTCTTTGGCATGTCATCTTAATTGATTCACTAGAATAGCATTTTCGCTAATCTTTGGCATGTCATTTTCACCAACCCTTTGGCATGAATTTTTCACGTCTTATTCGGAAAATGCTGTATTGAAATATGATTATCATGGTTTTTTTATTTATTCAAAGCAATTTATGAAATAACTATAACTTAATTGTAATTGCAGTTTGTTGTTGTAACAGTAGTTTACTCGTATATGTTCATTTTTCTGCTTAATGAATGTGGCTACATATCGAAGTTTGTTAGTAGATTTGATACTGAGCAGATCTTTTGTGTCATGAAACCTTGCTCTATAGAAATTTAAACGGCAGTACCATCCCGAGCGTATTGAGCCAAAAGTACTCTGCATTGTCCTGACAGCTGACGCTCCTCAGCTGAGATAAATGGTCGACATTCTCCGAGGACCGCATGCAGACGATAGATAGTTGTTTATTGAATCTGCGACTGCATTCATGTGAATACTTCTTAAACCTGCTTTATAGGCTTGTTGATCCTGGTTCTGCTTGTTGATCCTGGTTCTGCTCCCAGCGACCATGACATTCAACTCTATTGTTCTCAACTCTGCCGCCCAGGTGGTGAACAAAGTGGCCGTAGATTTATTGGCTGATATTTCTATATTCCTCGCGTGGAAAATGGTGGTAAGATCAGACAAAAATGAGTTCAGCCATTCACAAATGTCATCAGGGAAGGCACCTGACACAAAGATCGTACAATCATCCGCATACGTTATAGGTTTCACTCTACGGATCTCGGACATATTGATCCTAAATTCTAAGCACGACAGGCGTCCAAACATATAATTTATTGTCCAACGTTTCAAACTTGGCCGGAGCGTAGTCTGCTCGATGAACTCGAACAGCGTGGAGTGCTTGACAATCTCAAAGGGTTACTATCACTACTATCACTGTTCTATCGCACGGCTTATTTTGATTGAGTCCTCGACTAATATGAGTAGAGATGGCGTGTAGCGCAGTTGTTGTGCTGCTTGCGGATCTCATGTTATTGATCGGCAACTAGACAGTTATTTCTGATGCTGGGGTCTTTGGTCTGCACGATTTACATTTGCTTGCATACTTGCTAGGCTTCAGTAGCTGGTATATTTTCCAGACTTCGGGAACGATGTGTGTGGCTAGCGACAGGTTGAGAACTTTATTGATATACTTGACATTCGGCCGTCTAGCTGTTGCAGTTTAAGCACCGCCGCTACTGATTGATTGATTTATCATACAAAAGGTTTTTCAGTTCCCATCACCAGTACAGATTTTGACATGGACTCTAACTGCAAATTACATAGCTTTAATAAATCTTACATAGCTTTAATAAATCTTAGATAAGTAAAAGAAAAAATATATACATGTGTATAAATAAAAACACAAAATTCATCTCTATTGGATCGATGGAATGGGTTCAAATGCTGATGAAAAGATCGGATCTTTCACGACTTCATTTGAACCAATGCAAAAGAGCATCTCATGGAACCACTTCCATAAAATTTTGCTGGGTATATATGGGAGATACATACAAATCTGAACCGATTTCTATATATTTTAGCACATTTATTTCTTAGCCAAATTCCGTCACACATTCCAAATTTCATTAAAATCGGACACATAAGGCGTGTTTGGTGCATCAAATACATGAAATCGGACGAAAATATATATGGATGACATATCCAAATCTGAAAATATATATGGGAGATATATCCAAATCTGAACCGATTTCGATATATTTTGGCACATTTATTTCCAAGCCGAGTTCCGTCACAGATTCCAAATTTCATTGAAATCGAACATATATAGTGTGTTTTGTGCATCAAATACATAAAATCGGACGAAAATATATATAGGAGATATATCCAAATCTGAGCCGATTTCGATATATTTTAGCACATTTATTTTTAAGTGGAAAATATGCATTCCTTGGGCCTATTTACACTTTGGAATTATTTTTAATTAATCAATTCTTCATTTAAAGTGGTTTCTGTCCGGTTTTCCTTAGAGGACTCAACATTTTTGAACTAAAATTTTTCAAATATTTTATCATTTCGCATTTGGATTCCTATTTGTGTTACTTTTTATTGAATACAATAATATTTCCCTTCAGAATGCGAACACTGTTTTAAATATGTATGGGTAAAAACGATGAAAGTAGGTAAGTAGTACGGAATGTCTCTTTGGATAAGTCAAGAAATATGGCCCTGTACTCCAAATTTTGCTAGGAAAGTGGTAGGGTTAAGATTCGAAAATACCAGCTAATAGTCCATTGTATTATTTTCAAAAATATTTCACAAAATTAATAAAATCGAAATCGTTTCATATTTGGATATAGCTCCCATATATATTTTAGGCCGATTTTACGTATTTGCTGCACCAAACTAGCTATATATGTCCGATTTCGATGAAATCTGGAATGTGTGGTGGAATTTGGTCCAGCAATAAATGTAGCAAATTATATCAAAATCAGTTCAGATTTATATATTTTACATATTCACAGTGATGTAGGGTATCATACTGTCGGCCCGCCAGACTTTGATCTTTTCCTTACTGGTTTTATTTTACATATAATATAGTCGTATATACGAATACGGAGACATTCTTTTAACCGGGAATTATACAAAGGAAATGTTGTACCTTCCTTTATTGTACCCTCTCATTGACTAAAGAAATTGACTGACAACAAAACAGTAATAAAAATTTCCAAACTTACATACATCACTTTGTAGGTCAAATTTTCCCTAAGTTCATACATATTTATTGTTAATGTTAAGACATTAAGGATTCTTTTAAGCAACAATATTCAAGTTTTGGCCCAAAACAACATTATTTCATATATAGGATTGTACAAAAAAAAAACAACATATTATGAAAATAGGAAAAACACATCTCTAAATGACAACATTCCAATTAACTGTAGAAACAGAAATAGTTTATTACAAAAATAAAAATACTAATAACAAATACGATAACATTGAATAATAATACTATTATGAGAATAATAAGGAAATAAATAAGAAAACGTGATAATAATAAAAAATTATTGCTTAGAAAATATGTATGTAAAAATACATGTGTATTATGAAAACCATGTAGGCGTATGTGTTATATTTATGACAAGTAAATTATGACAACATCAATCATACGAACGATGGACTTCGAAGCTTACAAACACTTGTCGTTTTATTAGTTTCTATAAGTTGCTTTTGTTATTACCAAAAACTATTTCTCACGAATTTTTTTTCATATCAATGAGCACAAACCGAATATATTTTAGCTCAGTTTTACGGATTCCCATATTTAAAGCTTGAATTTATAGATGACCGAAAGACTCGGAAAATGTGTATAGGATTTTCTTAAGGATTTTTTAACCATTGGGAAAATATGTTCTCTTGAATGGCCTGGGACGCAACCTCAGGCATTTCGCATGTTGGGCGGCTATTACATGAAGGTATCAGCCAATTGTTATACCCTACACCACTATGTGGGGAGGGTATTATAAGTTGGTTTTGGCCAAAAAGTTTGTAACGCATCGAAATAATGGTCGTAGACCCATACTTATATATACCAAAATGAATGTCTCGACGAGCTGAGTCGATCTGGCTATGTGTGTCCGTCCGTCAGTCCGTCCGTCCGTCTGTCCGTCTGTCCATCGAAAAATTGTAATCACGCTACAGGTCGCAATTTTGATCGGATCGTGACGAAATTTTGGATGTTGATGGGGGTCCCGGAGGGGAAGAAGCCTATTGATTTTGGTGATGGTCGGATAATATTTAGGGGTCGGAATGGGCAAAAAACTTATGTGGATAAAAAGACAACGTTTTTTCCAAAGCGAATATCTCAGCTTCTATACGGGGTATACCAAAAGCAAAACCTGACAATAAAAGTAGAAAATATCGCCTTTCTAATGATGTCAAGTAGGTTCTCGTAGGTGATCAAACAACGAAGATATCACGATAGTCGCAAATAAAACCCAAATTGTCATTTTTGCAATTTTAACTATAATGACGAATATCACAGCTTTGGTTGGGGACTTTCCAAAAGCAAAGCCTGGCTGTGAAAGTAGAAGATCTCGTCTTTACAATGATGTAAACTAGTTCGGCGTAGGTGACCAAATAACGGAGATATCGCAATAACAGGTAATACATCCCATTTTCCACTTTTTTGGAAATCACGCTACAGGTCTCAATTTTGATCGGATCGTCACGAAATTTTAAGGGTTAATGGGGGTCACACAGATGAAGAAGCCTATTGATTTTGGTGATGGTCGGATAATATTTAGGGGTCGTAATGGGCAAAAAACTTATTTGGAGAAAAAGACAGCGTTTTTCCAAAGCGAATATCTCAGCTTCAGTATGGGGTATACCAAAAGCAGAACCTGGCCATGAAAGTAGAAAATATCGCTTTCTAATGATGTAAAGTAGGTTCTCGTAGGTGATCAAACAACGAATATATCGCAATAGCCGCTAATAGAACCCAACTTTTTATTTTTGCGATTTTAATAATAATGACGAATATCACAGCTTCGGTTGGGGATCTTCCAAAAACAAAGTCTGACTATGAAAGTAGAAAATCCCATCTTTACAGTGATGTAAAGTAGGTTGGCGTAGGTGGCCACATAACGGAGATATCTCAATAGTCGGCAATACATCCCATTGTTTTCATTTTTTTGTAATCACGCTACAGGTCGCAATTTTAATCGGATCGTCACGAAATTTTGGGGGCTAATGGGGATCCTACAGAGAAAGAAGCCTATTGATTATGGTGATGTCGGATAATATTCAGAGGTCGGAATGGGCAAAAAACTTATTTGGAGAAAAAGTCAACGTTTTATTTCAAAGCGAATATCTCTGCTTCTAAAAGGGGTATATCAAACCTGCTGATGAAAGTAGAAAATATCACCTTTGCAACGATGTTACGTAGGTTGTCGTAGGTGGTCAAACAACGAAGATATCGCAAAAGCCGCTAATAGAACACAACTTTTCATTTTTGCGATGTTAATAATAATGACGAATATCACAGCTTTGGTTCCGGACCTTCCAAAAGCAAAGTCTGACAATGAAAGTAAAAAATCCCATCATTATAATGATGTAAAGCAGGTTGGCGAAGGTATCCAAATAACGGAGATATCGCAATAGTCGGTAATACATCCCATTTTTCCACTTTTTTGGAAAGCACGCTACAGGTCGCAATTTTAATTGGATCGTCACGAAATTTTGGGTGTTATTGGGGGTCCCACAGAGGAAAAAACCTTTTGATTTTTGATAATGGTCGGATATTATTCATGGGTCGGAATGTGACAAAAAAAATATTTGGAAAAAAGGCCAAAGTTTTATTTCAAAGTTAATATCTCCCTTCTGTAGGAGGTATATCGAAAGCAAAACCTGACAAGGATAGTAGAAAATATCACCTTTACAACGATGTGAAGTAGGTTGTCATAGGTGGCCAAACAACAAAGATATCGCAATAGTCGGTAATGCATCACTTTTTCCATTTTTGTGCAATCACACTAAGAAATTTTGATCGGATCCTCACGAAATTTTGGGGGTTGATGGGGGTCTAACACAGAAAGAAGCCTATTGATGGTTGGCATACATCCCACTTTTCCATTTTTTATTTGGGTTGTACCGACGATGCACTTAAATGACCTGTGTTAGTGAAGACATTCAGAGCAAAGGCGCTAAGCTATCCCAATTTTAATATTTTGAATTTTATTAGTCAAAAGCTTATGAACAGGGGTAGTGGTGTAGGGTATCACATAGTCGGCCCCGACCCGACTATTGCCTTGGCTCACTTGTTATTTCTAAATCGAATCAAATTTATTGATTTGCCTTAAAATTTTATCGTCTCTTATTTTACTTTACCGCCTGATAAAACACTGTTGTAGTATTATGACATAAAGTAATAACCCCTTTCACAAGAGTTTAATTTTTTTATTCCTTTATATTATCATGTAACTGTACTGTCACGCGACTTCCCACATGTTTTTCACACATAATTTACTGCAATTGTTTGTTAACAATGAGCAAATGTAAATTAATGCGTGTGAGTTGTGATTCTGTGTGTAAGCGCATCCTACATAATGGATATCTATATTTTTACATACAGAATAGCAAAAAAACGGGGAATTTTGCATTGTATATTAGAGTGTCTCAGCGAGCTTTTTGTTTTCATGCCCCACAAGACAACGGGAATGAAAACACAATGCTCGCTCAATAAATTTATATATGTTTGATGGGGTATTTCTTCAGTTATCAGGTTCTGGTTTCTCCGTATCCAGACTCAAAAATTCTGCAACCTAGGCTGGTTGTGTTCATAAAGAATCAGGATACAGGCGAGTGGCGAGCTGTGCAGCTAAACAAATGCAGCACGTCGTGTGGTTCCAACCTACATGTCGGGTCAGTGTTGGGAATCGTGGCATCAATTCGGGCCCAATACGAATTGATGCGGCTGCATTGTCTTAACTGGGCTAAAACCACTCGTGTTTGCCTTGACATCTGGCTTTTGTTTGCTGCGATGGATGGTGGTGGTCCTCATGAACGGCATACACCCCATATCTCTGTGCTGCCTGCACTGCTATGTCTGATAGGCTCATTGGTCTAGAGGTTCTCGTTTATACCTCTCTTTCTGTAGATCATGAAGATCTCTTCTGACGTGCCGCGGTGGGTGAAGTCTGTCCATTAAATCGAAACAGGGATGCTCACAGCAATAACACCCAAGCATCGACAATATCCCGTTGTTCTGATGTAGCAGTAAAACCTTCATCTCTTCATGAAGATGGTCCATGGCATTCTGGGAGGTTTAAATATTCTTCCACTGCGTAGCCCTAGCATTTGATACCACGCTGGCACCTACTAGTCTCCTACTAGAGACTGGAATATTGCTTTGTAAGAGGTGGTTCGCCACCGTGGTGCAATGGTATGCACGCCCGCCTTGCACGCAGAAGGTCGGTGGTTCGATTCCCCGGCCAAGCAACATCAAACATTTTTCAACGGTGGCAAAATACCCCTCAGTAATGTTGGCGACATTTCCTGAGTATTTCAGCCTTGAAAAAAGTGGTGTCTTAAGACACGCCGTTCGGACTCGGCGATAAACAGTAGGTCCCATGTCATTGAGCTAAATATGAATCGGGGTGCACTCATTGATATGAGAGAAGTCTCCCTTGTCCCGTATGGGATGTTGTGGAACAATGTTAAGAGGTCAACAAGGTCAGCACCCCAAATTCTGTCGGCCAGCGACTTGAGGACCTTGTTTCTACTTCTGATATTACATGATGATACATGATTTACACATACTATCGAACATTACACCCAATATTTTGGGGTAGTTGGTAGTCGAAATCATTGTGGGGAATATTCAGAAAGGTATAGGTTAAAAAATTCCAGAGATATCAACCCGCCTTGGGGAACTCTTTGTGTCACTCTACGGGTTTTGGACTTCCTGTTTTTGAATTCCACAAACGACTGGCATTCGCATTCTATATTTTCTCATGACTGTTCGGTCGCACGGCCTGTTCTGGTTCAGTCCTCTACTGATATGTGTTGATGTGGCGTGTAATGCTGTTGCCGGAATCTATGTTGAAGATGAAAAAATGGAAAATTGATTCTAATCGTTGGGAGATGTTGTTCCAACAGGACTATACGATTCACCTCCTTACACGGCATCAGTAACGGGACCACCCCGTCAACTTTCCAGGCTTTCTGATGCAATATGGCTGGCTTACTATAGTCTGAAGACACTTGTTAAATACACAAGTTGCTTAAACATTACCATTTATATTCCGTGTGGACCTAACGCTTTGGAAGATTTCGATTTTGGGATGAAATCTGCAACATCGCCCATCATAAAAGGTCTCTTCTAATACGGCGTAGAACACTCCTCTTCGGCCTATCACTCTCGGAGTGTTCTAGAAACTGCCGGTTAAAATAAAACGCTCACCTCTTTGGGTAAGTTACTGTCACGCCGTTGAAAGAAACAGCCATTTTACCATCCTTCCGAGCGTGATTTGACCGTTGCCCACAATTTAGTTAATCCTGTATCTGTTGTAGTCTGCCAGTTTTTCCGCATATTTTCGCCTACTAGCCTGTTGTAGTAAGTTCTCCAGCTCTTGGGTCTTCAAGGTTCGTACGACGAAGCTCATCACGCTCATTTGCTAGTTCCGTCGTCTCTACTGGGAACTTTGGTATGATTTCGGGTATTCAACCAGCAGTTATGTAGCGAGCGATGATGTCCCCGAAAGTTCTCTCAGCTACCCGGGGATCTGAAGGAATAAACAGCTCTCTGAAGCGGCGATTGGTGAATTTTCTGAACCCTTGCCAATCCGCTTTCTCGTGGTTCCGAAAAGTACGGCGTTCAGAGGTTATGAAATCGGCTGGTCTATTCACGGAGACAACAATAGGAAGGTTATTTAAGCTAAGGGAAATTACGGGTTGCCTGAATACCTCATTTATCAGACCTGGTGCCACAATAGTGAAATCGGGCGGGCTGTGGCGATCTCCTCTTATCCTCCTAGGAACGTCTTCATTCACCACGCAAAACGTGGAGCTATCAATTTGCTCGGCTGGTCATTACTTAGGACGGAATGCCAAAGCTCATGATGGACATTGAAGTACTCTAACCCCAGACGGTTAAAGCTACCTTATATATAGGCACAGCATATAACTTAGGGCACAGCTATTCATCGACGGTATGTAGTCCCCTAAAACAAGACGTAGGCCAGTACAACACTCTATTGCAAGCTTAAGCGAGATAGGTCAAGTCAAGCTCAAGCGAGGTAGGTCTGTATTGGGCAGTATATTAAAAATGCTAAGTCCTTCTCCTCTCCTGCACGATCCTGCCGCAAAACGTTGTGGCCATCGCAACGTTGCAAGCTACAGGTGGCGGTGATCTATGTTTCCTGGATCGCAACGACCATGATGTTTTTTCGACTCATAAAGTCCCCAACTTCGCTTACTTTATAGCGGAGATCGTTTCCATTGAATTGCAGGAATGATATATTTCGGGGCCACTGAACAACAACTTGTGCTGTTGTCGGACAACGAAGTTGGTGACACATTGGGAAATGTTCTGGCACGGCAAGCAGTAACATACCTATCGCAGTATTTCTGGGTGCGGCTAATAAATTAAAGGCAAAGTTAGAGTTGATCTGTCCTATGATGGTCAAACAAATACCATAGATGTTTATTTGATCCCAGGATTAGAAAATACGATGTATTGCGGTGTCGACTTCTGGAAAAGGTTCAGTATAGCACCCAAAATTATCGGTAGTATTGAGGTTAATCATAATGTTGTAGACTCGCATGTTTTGTCTCCAGACCAACTTGAAGCGCTTGGGAGAGCAAAAGAAAGCTTCAAAGATTTCGGTAAATATGGTCTTGGGAAGATCAATATTGAGGTACACATTGTAGATACGGGTAACGCGGTCGCCATTAAGCAGCGCCACTACCCGGTGTCTCCGGCAGTGGAGTCCTTAATATACCAAGAGTTAGATAGGATGCTTAGCTTAGACGTTATAGAGCACAGCACCAGCCCCTGTAATTCACCAGTTACTTTAGTTCGCAGAGGGGAGAAGAACAGGCTTAATGAGGTCACCGTTAAAGACGCGTACCCCTTGCCATTCATCGTTGCTTTGCTTGGTAGATTTCAGGAAACATATTCCAGCATCGATCTCAAGGATGCGTTCTGGCAGGTTCCCCTAGCGATAAAAAGCCGTCCAAAGACAGCGTTCACAGTACCGGGGAGACCACATTATCAATTCACTGTCATGCCGTTTGGGTTGTGCAACGCAGCCCAACGGTTATGTCGGTTAATGGATAAAGTGATCTCACCGGAACTGAGAAACCAAGTCGTCGTATACCTTGACGACCTGTTGGTAGTCCCACCAGATTTTGAGTCGCATGTCGTACTCCCTCGCAAGGTAGGTAACCTATTGTCTGGGGCGAATCTGACCATTAACTTGAGTAAATCGAAGTTTTGTCGGCGCGAACTAAAGTATCTTGGCTACATCGTAGGGGAGGGGAAGCTGAAGCTGGACCCAACAAAAATAAACTCCATAACTGATATTGCCATTCCAAAGAACATTCGTGAGGTTTGCCGTTTCCTCGGTATGGTATCGTGGTTTAGGCGTTTTATCAGAAATTATGCGGAAATAACAGCTCCAATCACGAATACTTTGAAGAAGGGCAAGACTTTCTCTTTCGACAATCCAGCTATCGAAGCTTTTAATAAATTAAAAGTAGCTTTAACTACTAGCCCTGTACTTAGTCATCCGGTTTTCGACAAAAGATTCTACGTCCAATGCGACACCTCCAATCTCGGCATCGGCGCGGTGTTGTACCAGCTAGACGCTGCCTTTCATTCCGCTCAGTTGTCCAAGGCTGAACGAAACTACAGCGTCACTGAGCGGGAGTGCTTGGCCGTCATCACTGCTATAAAAAAGTTCCGACCCTTTATAGTGGTTAATGGGAAAGAAGTACCTCAGTGGTCGGTTGGCGAGGTGGGGCCTCAAACTCCAAGCTTTTAATTTCGATATTCAGCATCGCAAAGGGTCCCAAAATTTTGTTAAATAAATAGCGATCAGAGTTCATATTTTTACTGGATTTTAATTTTGTTCACGATTTTGCTTGGAAACCGCAAGTCCTATCGAAATAGTGTAGTATCGAAAGTGCTGTCAAACAGCACAAAATGAGGGTCCATCTTTGTGATACGTATCCCACCAGCGTATATCAATTTACGCTGGAAATGTGTATGAGGGATCTGTCTGAGGGACCTGTATATATATATATATATATATATATATATATATATATATATATATATCCAACACATTTTTAAACTCGACGTTAACAGGGGGTTCCAGAAAATATAATTGGGCTGCACTCATTGAAATCTGAGATTTTTCTTCCTTGTCCCTTCTGCGGTGTTCGAGGTACATAGCTTTTTAATTAGATTTAGTAATAAGGCAAATCACTTTTCTAATCACATCACAACCTAATCTGAATACCCATAAAAACGTGTCAGTAATACATTTGTAAGTATGTTGGTTATATACATACATACATGTGTTAATATTTTATTATACTATTTTACCATACACAACGTAGTCAACATGTTATAAATGAATGAAAGAATGGTTTGTTGTATGAATAGATATGAATGACTTATAATGATAGTGATTATGATGGCGACAGGAACCAAACTACAAGCTCACACAAAACATGCATTCCAAACATCTAGTCATTCATTTTCATTCGTTCCATTCATCTTTGTTCATTATAATATAGCCATGTTGTGATACTACAAACAATTCCGAAACGAAACGTTTTCCATGAAATGATATTATTGTAATTTTAGTTGGTATACAAATCTGGGAAAATCCTGGAGCTTAGTTGGTGGGGATATACTATTATTATGATTAAGTTATATTGTTACTATATCCAATGGACCATTATTAATGAAATCCCAAGAATAACGGCAAGAATGAAAAATTTTCAAGTTACCAATAATTTTCTATGGGGGCTAAGACTTTGTCATTGTTTGGGATTCGCACATGGATCGCAATGTGCGTGTGTTTGGTGTGATTTACAAAGTTATACCCATAAATCATTTTAATGAGTTTAGATTTTCCAAACATGTGTATGTAATAAAGCTACTGAGCGTGTGTGTTGCTTTGTATTTATTCCCTTTTTGGTAGTTTTAGGTTTACTTTCTTAATCACTCTCTGTGTTGTAGACATTTTCAGGTCTTTCAAGAATATTTCCACATTAATTCCATATGGGTGGCTCTTTTGTTTGCCCCGCTATGAATATTTCAATATTTCACACATGATATTTATTGGGATATGACTTTTTAACCTGGCCATTTTTCATTGAAAATATTAAACGGATTTTATGGACCTCTTTTGTTATGCTTTATCAGTGATAACCATGTTCTCTGGTGTGTGTGTGTGTGTGTGTGTATACATTGAAATGTAAATGAGGGGAATTATTAAAAATGTACAATGTTGCCATGTTAATACGATTTTAAGGTAACAATAATTAAAGAAATGTAAAAGCAAAGATCCAACTCTTCCAACTAGAACACCAGTAATTGAATATGCTTAACCGATAAGTAAGTTAAGCGGAGTAAACGATCGCCCAATTAGTTTTGTATACACTCAGCCTTAGGGTTAACTAGGGGATATAGGGATTTCTGAGCATAATCAGACACATTCAAAACAATTTGGTTTTTGATTTCCTTTATTCTTTTCTGTTTTGATGCTGCTTCTTAACGAAATATTTCAGTATATTTTCATATTTTTTGTAAATGAGGCCGCTAGAAGAACATACTGAAAAAGAATTAAGACGATACGAGAGGAGCTCTTAAACTTAACTCTTTCCGAATTTTGTATGAAAGGTACCCGAAGGAGTGGACCGATATAGTCCATATTCTAACCTAATACATGACTAGATGAAATAATACGAAGTGCAAAATCTGCACAAATCAGAAACTCCCTGCGAGAATTATCTTGCGGATTTGCCATTTTGGTTGGTGTCGTTAGGGTTCTTGGAGCTTTTATCTCAGGAAGTATGGACTTGCACAAGAAAAAAATTATAAAGGGAGCCGCGAATTTAAGTTTAAAGAATCATATCTACAATCTTTATACAGTTAGTCAACTTAATTATTGCAAAACCAAACTTATTACAAAATTTTAAACAAAACATCATTTATTGGTAATAAATTAAATTAATATAAACAAGAAGTGAGAAAAGGCTATAGTCGGTACGGGGCCGACTATGTGATACCCTACACCACTACCTCTGTGCATTATCTTTTCACTCGAAAACATTTGTTTTAGGGAGAAAGTTTTCACCTATCTGGCTTTTATACCAAATGACTTAAGGTTTACTGAAACAAAATAATTAATATTTAATTTTATATTTGACAGCTATTGACATCACCAACATCAATATGCTTCTATCTCTGTGAGAAAATTTCGTAATGATCCGATCAAAATTACGACCTATAGTGTGATTGCACAAGAAGTGGAAAAAAGACTACTTTGCATAATTTTAAAGATGGGATTTTCTACCTTCTTAGTCAGGCCTTGCCTTTAGATGGTCCCCAACCAAAGGTGTGATATCCGTCATTATTATTAAAATCGCAAAAAATAAAAATTGGGTTTTATTTGCGACTATTGTGATATCTTGTTTGTTTGATCACCTACGGGAACCTACTTTACATCATTAGAAAGGTGATATTTTCTACTTTCATTGTCAGGTTTTGCTTTTGGTATACCCCATATAGAAGCTGAGATATTCATTTTGGAAAAAACATTGTCTTTTTATCCAAATAAGTTTTTTGCCCATTACGACCCCTAAATATTATGCGACCAGCACCAAAATCGATAGGCTTTTTCATCTGTGAGACCCCATTAACCCTCAAAATTTCGTGACGATCCGATCAAAATTACGACCTGTAGCGTGATTTCCAAAAAAAATGGATAAATGGGATGTATTAACGACTATTGCGATATCTCCGTTATTTGGTCACCTACGCCGACCTAGTTTGCATCATTGTAAAGATGTAATCTTTTAGTTACATGGCAGGCTTTGCTTTTGGAAAGTCCCCAACCAAAGCTGTGATATTCGTCATTATTTTTAAAATCGCAAAAATTAAAAATTGGGTTTTATTTGCGACTATTGTGATATCTTCGTTGTTTGATCACCTAAGAGAACCTGCTTAACATCATTAGAAAGGTGATATTTTCTACTTTCATTGTCAGGTATACCCCTTATAGAAGCTGAGATATTCGCTTTGGAAAAAACGTTGTTTTTTATCCAAATAAGTTTTTTGCCCATTCCAGCCCTAAATATTATCCGACCATCACCAAAATCAATAGGCTTCTTCCTCTGTGAGACCCCCATTAACCCTCATAATTTCGTGACTATCCGATCAAAATTGCGATCTGTAGCGTGATTTAAATAAAAAAAATTGATAAATGGGATGTATTAACGACTATTGCGATATCTCCGTTATTTGGTCACCTACGCCGACCTAGTTTGCATCATTGTAAAGATGGAATCTTTTACTTTCATGGCAGGCTTTGCTTTTGGAAAGTCCCCAACCAAAGCTGTGATATTCGTCATTATAATTAATATAGCAAAACTGAAAATTTGGGTTTTATTTGCGACTATTGTGATATCTTCGTTGTTTGATCACCTAAGAGAACATACTTTACATCATTAGAGAGGTGATATTTTCTATTTTCATTGTCGGATTGTACTTTTGGTATACCCCATACAGAAGTTGAGATATTCGCTTTGGAAGAAAACGTTGTCTTCTTATCCACATTCACATTCACTCGTAGAAATGCACTTAAAACTAGAAAATAATTTGTCGCTTAGCCTCAATAAACATCTTCTTGAGGAAGAATATGTTTATTGAGGCTAAGCGACAATTATTTTCTAGTTTTAAAAACACTGTAGTATTTGTTGTAGTATTTACTTTACCTTATATTTGTTCTACCATGAAACAGGGGGTAAAATTTCTTTCTTAACTTGTATTTCTTTTTTTTATTAAAAAAAAAAAAAAAACAAAAATTAATGCTGCCACATGGGAATTTAAATTTGTTTCTTGTCAATATTCCAATGCATTTCATAGAATAACAGTTTTCTCACACTCTCTACGTAATAGAATGTTGTTATGATGTCGTAACAACAGAGGTTAGCTCCATCTATTGATACTTTTTCACAATTGAATTTTTCTTATCTTATTTATTTACATCTTTGAGATCAAAATATTGGAAGGTATGGGCGTGGGGTGTCCCTAGAGACTAAAATTTTCCAAAATTTTGGAAAACACGTACTTTTTTTAAAATATCTGTAGAAAGAAAAAGCTATTTCTCGAAATCTATAACTGATTATTAATTTGTTAGGTAGATAGGCCTGTTGTCTTTAAGAAACGTTATACTAAATTACCGTAGCGTTTACAAAAGATGACCTATTTCATTTTTGCCCAGGTACAAAATTTTTGTCAAATTCCAAATTTAATGGACTAGAGCTTTTTAACAATTTTTTAAATTTTTTCAAATTACATAGGTTAAAATATCTATTATTCTTACTGTTTTCACATACGAATTATAGCTTTTTACACAAATGAATATTTCTGAAATAAATGAGGTTTTAAACGAGTTTATGAAAAACCGAGGAGCAATTTTTTAAATTAAAAAAATTACATTTAAAAAATCAAATTCAAAAAAATATTTTTTAGTTAATTTCTCGTTGGAGTTGAGCTTTATGACCAAAGATTTTTTGCAAGTAAAAAGCAAAGCCGTAGATTCGGACACACTACACAGCCATAGAAATTAATTAACATTAATACTAAAATGATATTCGCCCTAATAGGAAATGTTGTTTTTAATTTTTTTGTAATATTTTTTATTTTTACAGTGTTTTATTAAATGGTTTTATTTAGCTCACCCCGCACAGTGTTGCCTCAGTGGACAAAAATCGAAAAGTGTGTTCTTGACTTTTTTTATACCCTCCACCATAGGATGGGGGTATATTAAGTTTGTCACTACGTTTGTAACTACTCGAAATAATCATTGTAGACCCCACAAAGTATATATATTCTTGATCAGCGTGCAATTCTACATCGATATAGCCATGTCCGTCCGTCTGTCCGTCTGTCCGTCTGTCCGTCTGTGGAAATCACTCTAGCGTCCGAACGGATTGACGTAGGTTGATGAAATTTTGGGAAAATATGTTATATTTACGTAGGACTTTTGGTATTGAAAGCGGGCTATGTAGGTCCACGCTTTCGTATAGCCCCCATACAAAATGACGCGTGACGCGTCGTCGTTTTAAGGAATTGTTAAGATATTTGGCCCATTTTACCACCGAATTGGTTGTAATTTGGTACTTTGTGTCTCCAGAGGCCAAAAAATATTCCTACCAAAGTTGGGTTATATAGGTCCACGTTTTGGTATAGCCCCCATATAAGGCCCCATATAAAGTACGCGTCATTTTAATATATTTTGAATGTATTAGACCCATTTGACCAAAGAATCGGTTGTAACTTTGTATTTTGTGTTTCCAGAGGCTAAGAAACATTTCTACCATAAAATGTTTATATAGGTCCACCTGTTGATATAGCCCCCATAATACAATATCTCCCGATTTTCGATATTTTGAACGTTTTAGCCTCAATATCACACCGAGATGGCTGAAATTTGGTATTTAGTCTTCTTTAGGCATATAAAACTTTCCCCCCGAAATTTGTAGGTATAGCCCCCATAGAACGGTACCTTCCGAATTTCGGTATTTTGAAGGTTGTGGCCACATTAATCCACCGAAATGGCTGAAATTTGTGGTGGAGGGTATAAAAAGTTCGGCCCGACCGAACTTAACGCTTTTCTTACTTGTTAATTTTATGGTTTTATTTTATTGAGAACACTTCAAATAGGACAAACCTCAAAGATGTTGTCGATATTTGGTGTTACTATAAAGTTATAGCTCGTTAAAAATAGAACATTTTTCGTATGTGACATTTACTAAAATGTATTTAAAAAAAGAAACCCATGTTCATGGAAATTTTTTAAAGAAGTTATTGACATATTCCACAACTTTTGAATAGGGAATTAAAGAGTGGTCGATAGTCTTGCAATTTATAAAAAAAGTTTACATATAATGTGTATACATAAAGTACCGTTATGTTGATTGAAACAGTAACGTGCTATACAAAACTCACGAATTTCGCTTCTTTCATGGAGTGTATCTAAAAATTGCAGCAAATTGCAGTTTCTACATTTGGTACATGAAACAGACATCTCTTTCGAATTAAAAAATGCAAAGTTTACATCCTATAAAATCCGATTCTCGGAGCCACAACCATATCATCATAAATAATTTGTACGAAAGTAGCAAGAATCCTTGTTTTTCCTCAGTGGATAAATTCAATTTTTTAACAAAATCGGTAAAACTGATCAGAGGCCCAAGCAAATATCGCATATTAAATTTGAAGGCGGTTCAATTAAAATTGGCTGAATTATAGCAGAATCGGAGAAATATATATATGGGGGATATATCCAAATCTGAACCGATATGGACCAAAATGGGAATTTTTCATTCCTATGCCCGCATAAGTAATTGTATAAAAATTCATCGACCTAGGTCAACTCCTTCTATTTTTGTCCACGTTTACAAGGAAGCGGCAACACTGTGCCCCGTTTGTTTTATTATTTATTCTTGGGTCAAATTTAGTAATTCAAATTTTACCCTCTTCCTGTCAACCGATTAATCTGAAATTTTGTATACACTTTGGATTTTGGTGACAATACAATTATATTTATTCATTATCATTATAAATTCAAGATGGCGGCCGCTACAAAATGGCGGATAATTTATGTTTTATTAATCCCATAAATATGGGTATCAAATGAAAGGGCTCGACAAGCAGAATACAATATACTATGCAAAATTGAAATCTAAGATGGCCGCCGCTACCAAATGGCTGATAACAATTTTTTTTATCAATCCCACCAATATGGGTATCAAATAAAAGGGCTTGACAAGAAGAATACAGTGCACTATACAGTACATCTTATAAACCCGAAAGCCATACAGTTTCCAGCTAAGTACAATTACGGGACGGCTGAAAGAATAATGTTGCCTTTAATACTATCATGGGTTTCTACAATACATAAAATGCAGGGCAGCACTGTGGATCACGCAGTCGTATACTTAGGTGCGAAACTGTTTGAAGAAGGTCAAGCCTACGTGGCTCTTAGTAGAGTAAGATCTTTGCAGGGACTACGTATAGAGGAGTTGGACTGCAACAAACTAACGGGCAAGAAACCTTGCAATAAGGAAGCACTAAATGAATTAAACAGAATGCGAAATAAAAACTAAAAACTAGAAAATAAAAATAGGTAAAAAAACTTTTTAAGTTAAACGGTTTTATGTTAAACATACATTGCAATGTTTAAGATAAATGTACGAAAAACCAAAAAATAATAAAATAGGTACAGTCGTGGGAATTATAAACATATGCATAGCCTAGACTAAAATAAAACCGTGGGGCACGTCAATTGTCTACAATCGTTGATTAAAATGTTCGTTTTGTAATGTTACACTATAATTAGGCAGTTGTTCAACCGACAACGATGGACGTGTGATAAGTAGGGCTAGAATTTGGAAACAAGCTAGCAAGCTCGATTATAAGCGAGTTTTAGGGTTTCATAGTGGTGAGCGATTAAAGACAAACTACGAGCAGTGAAACGATTCCTCGCCAGCCAGCAGTGTGAATGTCCAACGATAAACTAGTTGAAACATCTCTTTTATTTACATGGAGTGTATAACTATTGGAATTTCCACGAGCAAGAAAATAGTAAGTAATTTCCTCACCGTCTGCGGGCCAACTGCCTAACGACGAATTAAACGATTCTTCTACCGCACATTAAGTCGATAATTTGTAGACAATTGACGTGCCCCACGGTTTTATTTTAGTCTAGTCTATGCATATGTTTATAATTCCCACGACTGTATCTATTTTATTATTTTTTGGTTTTTAGTACATTTATCTTAAACATTGCAATGTATGCTTAACATAAAACCGTTTAACTTAAAAAGTTTTTTTACCTATTTTTATTTTAATTTTAGACGCCTGTAGTGCGATTCTCTAATTCATTTTTTGAGTTACCGACAAAAATCGTTAACATTAAAATGAAAAATTATGAATGGAAAGTTGAAATAAAAGTTGACAACACTATTGCTATCGGAAGAGCTTTACGACTACTTTTTATTGGTCGCTAACTTACCGAATAATATCGTTAATTACCGAAATTTTAAGCATTTTAATTTTACCGATTTTTGTCGGTAACTCAAAAAATGAGTTAGAGAATCGCACTACAGATGAGTAATTTCTTTCCTGATTTCTACCATCTTTCCTTTCAGTTTAAATTAGTTTCAGATTAAATATCCAAAACTTACTGTTTCGTCCTGACTTAACACCGGCAGATCCCATATAATACAAGCGAGCTTAGTTCTTCTACCATCTTTCCTGATTTAAAATACATTATAGGAAATTCAAAATTCCACACTGCTGTTAGAACGTTAAATCGATTTCAATGATCACACACCAAACATCTGTCCCCATAATTGTCATTCATATATTCCTCATATCGCTACTTCACATGTGCTGGGACTACGAAATGTTATTGGGAATTGTTAAAGCTTAAAAGAATATGAATGCTTTTTGATTGCCAAGAAAATCCTTAATGTGAATATAAATGTCACATAAAGAAATATACACATGTATGTGTACATACATATATGTGTATGTATATAACAGCATTGAGATACAAGAAGGCCGAATCAAGCAAAGCACAAAAAACGATAATCAGAAAAGAAGGATGAACATTAAACTCCATATATGTAAGGGCATCTAACACCCGGCGCTAAATTGAATTGATTTTTAAAGTCGCCTGAAAAGGCTACAACAACAGCTAGAAAAGAAAAAAACACCCGGCAAACTTAAAGTGGTCTTTAGAGCGTAAAAACAGCAACATAAGCAAACATTTATAAAGTAGAAAAATATAACAATTTCAATTTGGCAAAGCAATGTGAAAATGTGTTTGCTGACAGAACATTTAAACGAAAACAAAAAATTATTAACAGTCCAACACAGATACAATTAACATACATATTTACACATACATACTATCTATATGTGTGTTTATGTGTTATCACTAAACACTTAATATATCGGGTTTCAATGGTTATGTCACAAGAATAAAATTATAAAACTTAATAAAAAATCTTTTGCATTAAATTCTTCTACCAATGTTCCACTGTTTATAAAATAAAGTGTTAAGTGTTAATATAAAAACCCGTTACGATAACGCCCATTGAAACGGAAACAAAAAATAAAACAGACATCCGAAAAAAATAAAATCCTAAAAATGTGATGCTAAATGAATTCAAGCGTGAATGAAGTGTGAAAGTGTTAAAATAATCATATCAAGCCTTTTTTTCTATTTTGTTTTAGAAAACTTTTGTGAAAAATGTTGATTTGGAAATATCCTCAAAAATGGTTTTATAACACAACAACATCAATAACAACAACGACGACGACTTAATAACCCACAACTTAATTAACACTTGTCTATCTTTTGGATTTTGGGAAGGGGAAAAAATTTGCCACCACCTTTAAGCTGCTTAAAAATTAATTAAAAATTTTCATCAAAACTTTGTGGTCAAGAAGTGGAGAAAATAATACTCAAGAAAAGAGAAGAAAATAATCTTTAAAATATTTATCGACATTCCCTTCTTTTTGGTTGCTAATCAAACTCTTTACTTGGTCTATTAACACACACGTCCTAAGGAAGAAAAAATCACTCTCTAAAGCCGTTCGAAAAATCAACAACAATAACAAAAGTGTGAAAAATAAACTTTTCATATATTTTCATTTCTCACCGCCATAACCATTTCCGGCTTCCAGTTTTGTTTGTTTTTTCCCTTTTTAACACCCAAAAAAGGCGAACAAACATTGCCAACATTCCTTTTTATTCATTTTCCCCCAATTCCCTCATTCCTCCTGCCATTTGAACAATTGCTCTCAAGCAGCAGTTTCAGCTTCGTTTGATAACACTATGGTCGAAATACAAAAACCCAATTCAGCGTTAAAACGTCCATCATTGAAAAGGGAAACGGTAGTTGTCAATAATACCAGTGCACCCATGAAGAAGGTCACGTTGGTGCCAAAGGATGAGGTAAGTTGAGTCGAGTGTGTGTGTGTTTTGCACACTTTAAGTGTGTTTCTGTTTTTTATTTCTTTTGAGGATTTTTTTCAATAAATATTTCAGTGATGCACAATGGGAAAGAATTTTTAATATTAAATACTAAAATATTACATATACCAATGTGACGTTTTGCAAATCGAATAGGGTTGATTGAAAGGCTTTGAAGATAGATGATAATCAAGATCCCACAGCTTGTTTTTAATATTGGAAATCTCTCCAGGGCACAGTGACCAAATTTCAGAAAAACCTGGACAAAAATCGAAAAAATACATCAATTTACACTAAATAATGTAAAATATTGTTTATAGGATCCCACTGCGTGTAGTTATGAAAAATATATACCTTTCTTGGTTTGGAAATTTGTTTCTAAATATTTTAGTTGTTTATTAAAATATTATAATATCCAAAATAAACAACGGGTTTTAAATATTATTTGTTGTAATTGTAATGAAAAGTATGTGAAACGAATTTAAAATGTTCAGTGTCACCAGTTGATGTCCGCACTTGTGGATTTTTTTCAAGGTGACCCGAAAAACATAAGAACCCAAGGTTAGGTCTAATTCCATTCATTTTTAGAGTTTTGGCCATGCTTTTCGTAGAATTGGCCACTGTGCAGGGGTACCAACAGTCGGGAAATTCAGTCTCCACAGTGAAACATCTGACAATGGTATGTGGCTGATAGACTTCGCAGCTGCAAGAAACATGGTAGTTAGCAGTACCAGATTTAAGCATCTCGATATTCATAAGGGGAGCTGGCTGTCGCCAGATCAAAGAACAAGAAATCAAATTGATCACGTTGTGATAGATGGAAGACATTCATCGAGCGTGTTGGATGTACGATCGTTCCGAGGTGCAAACATAGACTCGGACCACTACCTTCTTGCAGCAAAGGTACGTACCAGATTAAACGTAGCAAACAAAGTACGATTAGACACAACACGGAAGTTGGACATCGGTAAGCTGCAATCACAACAGATAGCCACAGCACATTCCACTCAACTGGCCCTCATACCGATAACATATCAGGACAATGGCAAAACATTGCCCACTCCATGCAAACAGCCGCAAAATCAGTACTTGGATACCCGAGACCTCTACCAAGGAATCCATGGTATGACCAGGACTGTCGTACTGCTACCGAAAAGAAAAATGCGGCATATAGGGCTACTTTACAATCAGTAGCAACGCGTAGCGCACGAGAAAGGTATCGGGAGAAAAGGAGAGAGGAGAAACGTCTTTCCCGCAGTAAAAAGAGAGAGATGGAAAAGCGGGAGTGTAAACAAATCGAGATGTACAGGAGACAGAATGAAGTCCGAAAATTCTACCAAAGAGTGACACATTAAACTGATGGCTTTGGAACAGGCACATCCTCCTGTAGAGCAAGGTAATCTGGTAACTGATACAGATAGTGTGCTAAGGATACGGAAAGAGCATTTTTCCAAACTGTTGGTATCCAATAGTAGCGAAGTCGACGAAGATACCACAGATCCAATCCCAGAAGATGGTATTGAATGTATACCACCTGGCCAAGATGAGGTAAAGACAGCAATAAACCGGCTGAAGAATAATAAGGCAGCAGGAGCTGATGGCCTACCAGCCGAGCTGTTTAAAAGCGACGGTGACACGCTGATAAGGTGTATGCATCAGCTAGTTAGCTCCATCTGGCAGGAAGACTTTATGCTCCAACTATAGGGGCATAAGTCTTCTCCCTTTTCGCCTACAAGATAAAGTCCACCATTGACCAGATATTTACCATGCGGCAAATCCTGGGGAAGACCCAAGAGATGCAGATCGACACCTACCACCTTTTTGTCGATTATAAAGTAGCCTTCGACAGCCCGCTACGTTCAAAGTTATTCCAAGCCATGTCTGAATTTGGTATCCCCGCAAAGCTCATTCGGCTTTGTAAAATGACTCTAACTGACACAAGATCTTCAGTTAAAATAGGAAAGAGCCCCTTCGAAGAGTTTTGTACCAAAAGAGGTTTCTGCAAAATAAGTGGCACAATCTACACCAATAGCCACATGTTACTTGCTTATGCTGATGATACAGACATCATGGGATGATCGGTAAAAGAAGTAACCGATAACTTTATGAAGGTCGAAGAAGAATCTGCTAAAGTGGGTCCGGCGGTAAACGGCGAGAAAACCAAGTTGATGGTGTCGACGCGCAATGCGTCCATTGAGATCGGACCAACTGTTGAAGTTGGTTCCTACAATTTTGAGGTAGTAAAAGACCGCCGTAAACACAACAAACGACATCAGATGTGAAATAAAAGAAGAATTGTATTGGCCAACAGATGCTACTTTGGCTTAAGTAAGCACTTCAAAAACAAAGCCACAACACGTCAAACAAAAATAACGCTTTACAAAACACTGATACTACCCGTGCTGATGTACGGTTCCGAAGCAGTGCTTGGCGTGTTTGAGAGAAAAAATCTTCGAAAGATCTACGGACCGATAGGCGTTGACGGTGAATATCGACGTCGTATCTGCCACGAGCTGTATCTGCTATTCAACGCCATCAATATAGTTAAACGTATCGAGATGCAGCGATTGCGTTGGCTAGGCCATATAATAAGAATGAGCGATGAAAAGGCGTATAAATTCGAACCACATGGTGGTGCACGCAGAATTGGCAGGCCAAAGAATAGATGGCGCATACAAGTGGATGAAGAGATGACAAGGCGCGGTATTCCAAAAAGCGAAGCACTAAACAGATAGAATTAGAAATCTTTTCTTAGTTCGGTATATGGAACAAATGTTCTGTAATGGACCAGCTAAGTAAGTTAGTAGGCAGGGGTACCAATTGTATGTATACTGTGGAAACTGCCATACCTGTTCAGTCACATGAGGTAGTTAGTTCTAACAACCTTAAAAGAATAAACAAAGACAATGATTCTCGCCCTGAACATATAAAGTCTGTGGTTCAATCTCTGACCAGAACATCAGATTTTTCGACGGAGGTAATCCCCGTATTTTGTCTATGAAGAACTACTCCATGGAATGGAATTGATCTGCACGCATTCAAATGAACGAAATTTTTTAAACAATTTGGGAACAACCCTTTGCAATGTAATGTTACCAAGCTAAACAATTCCGGTTATTTCTTAAAATTGCACAAGGCAAAACCAGTTATTTTATTCACTATTAAATAACTTATGCTTTAAGTTAAACAAAACCCTAATGTTTGTAAGCATGGCGCAGTTAATAGTGTGTTAAAATACAAATAAGAAGTTCAAATGTTCAATCCCCACAGCTGAAAAAATTATAATGTGAAGTGTGGTTAAAATGATCATGAATTTCTTGATTGCGAATCGAACGCAGGCACTCAATGTCCGAGGGCCGTTTGTGACGACGTTTGTGGGATATATATTTTTTTTTTAAATCAGACCTAGATATAAGGATTATCTAAGACAAGAATTCAAAACTAATCCCATAATAATCCTCAGACTACATTTAAGGGAAAGGCTATGAGCCTATCTGATGAAAATATCAGAAGGAGTTAGAGTTGGGCAATCTAGTTACAGGAGCCGATCGATCTTTCAAGTTCTTTCTCCCAAAAGGAACTATTTCCTTAATATAGTTCCATAGTTCCAAACAGTTCCGATACTGATATAGTTGAACGAACCTATCTATTTAATCGTTATTTTCGTTCCAAATAGTTCCGAGGCCGCAATAGTTCAACAAATCTTCTTCTTTCATTGTTCTTTTTGTTTCCTGGTTTGGTGGATGAATTGACATAAATTTAAATAAATAAATGCGAATAAACAGCAACAAAGAAAGATCGACGTACGCGTTAAATTAAAGGAACGAGAAGAACGAAAAGAAGTATATGAACTAAAGGAACTATATAAACGCAAGAGCTGGATATAGTTCCATGTACGGAATAGTTCCTTGGAAATAGTTCGTTCCGGAACTACACAACTCTAGAAGGATTTGACCGATGTAGACACAACAAATTCTCCAGTTGCCTAATGTTCACACATATCAGTAGAGAACTCAACCAGAACGCCATCGATACCGTTAACCAAGCCAAGCTGTTCAAGGTTATAGAGAAGACTACCCTCCAGTTATATTAAAACGTTGAAAAAATGACAAAAAAGACCCCTTTAGTGACTCGCATTAGGGTTAATTTTTTTCATAAAAAGATACCCCGCATTGTTGTCGGTGATATTGCCAAAGACACTTTATACCTAAAATGCAAGGATTCCAAGGAATCTGATGTCGAATATTTCAAAACCTGTAGAAATGGTCGAAATTTGCCACGCCTATTTAGGTTACTTCCCGAAGTAAACTTTCAATACGCCGATACACGTGTCTTCTTTTTTCGGTCCTCTTTCATAATCTGTGCGGGGTTTCTTGTAATTTTAAAAAAAAGTTAGATTTTGTTGTACAATGTAATTGATGTCCGCACTTGTTGATTTTTTTTTTTTGGTAAATTTCACAATAAATGATGAAAATAGTTGTGAGTAAGATTGTTTCATAAAAAGAGAAGAGTTTTTTAACAATTTCCAACGAAACATCCTGCACTTGGGTTTGGGTATAATTTTGAGTTTTGATATATTGTAGGACCGATAGTAAAATTGTATGGCTACCAAATTTCTAGAATATGTTGGCATGACATGACAGATATAATACAGTGCGTTTGTGATCTTTACGTCTGCCCGATCCCATTGCACTTCCTGTAAGGCGATAATATAAGCTTTTAACTGTTCAAGTACATCCGCCAGGCCGTCAACTTTAGGGTGGTTTGTTTTTCTATGTCATTGTTTTCTCATAGTAGGGTGCTGGGGTGGGTTACTACAACATTTTCAGAAGTAATTCGAATCATTTTAATTGTAATTCGAGAATTACATTTGTAATTGGGAACATTTCAATTTTAATTCGAAAATTCAATTTGTAATTTGTAACATTTTCAATTGTAAATACAACATTTGTAATTCATTACATTACATTCCATTTGAAATTCCAATTTTTTAATTTGTAATACGAATTTTTCCATTTGTAAATCAAATTATTCCATTTGAAATTCGAATTATTCCATTTGTAATGCGTATTTTTCTATTTCAAATTCGAATTATTCAATTTGTAATTCGATTTATTCCATTTGTATTTCGAATTATTCCCTTTGAGATTTAAATTGTGATTCGAACTATTTTATTTGAAAGTCGAAACAAAATATTTTTGTATTGATTTTATACCTGGTTGTTTGAATTACAAATAAAATGATTCGAATTACAAATGGAATAATTCGAATTTCAAATGGAATAATCCGAATTACAAATAGAATTATTAGAATTACAAATGGACTAATTCAAATTTTAAATAGAATAATTCGAATTACAAATGGAATAAATCGAGTTCCAAAAGGAATAACTCGACTTACTAATGGAACAATTCGAATTACAAATGGAATAATTTGAATTATAAATGGAATAATTCTAATAACAAATGGAATAATTCAAATTTCAAATGGAATAATTCGAATTACAAATGGAATTACGAATAGAATTTTCGAACTACAACTGAAATGCTTGCAATTTCAAATAGAATTCACGAATTACAAATGGAATTCTCGGAAAACAAATGAAATGTTATGAATTGAATCTAAAATAATTCGAATTACTTCTGAAAATGGTGTAGTCGGATTATATTCGTTTTAACATCATACAATATGCTCGTATGATCGTTTTTATACCCTCCACCATAGTATGGAGTGTATATTAAGTTTGTTTTTCCGTTTGTAACACATTATTTATATACTCTTGATCAGCATAAAATTCTGAGTCGATCTGTATATGTCCGTCCGTTCGTCCGTCTGTGGTAATCACTCTAGCGTCCGCAAAAATGGAGATAGGACGCTAAAATTTTGGGAAGATGCGTCTTTTATTTGCAGGCAGGTCAAATTCGATGATGGGCTATATCGGTCCA
>NW_027411866.1:195970514-196080514 GCF_047663935.1 Musca autumnalis | reverse complement strand
TATAGAAAACCTAGGGTCTTCTTATGGAAGATTTGAGGCCTTCTTATAGAAGACCTAAATGTCTTCATATAGCAGATCTGAAGGACTTCTTATAGAACACCTGAATGTCTTCATATAGCAGATCTGAAGGTCAGCTTGTAGAAGACGTGGGGGCCATCTTATATAATATCTGGAGGAGTTATTTTAGAAAATCTGCAAGAATTGTTATACATCATCTGGAGGTTTTCTTATGGTGGATCTGGAGGTTTCCTTATAGAAGACCTGGAAGTCTTCGTATAGAAGACCTGGAGATCTACTTATACAAGATCTGGAGGTCTGCTTATAGAAGACCTGGAGGTCTATTTATACAAGATCTGGAGGTCTTCTTATAGAATATCTAGGGGTTTTACAATAGAAAATCTGGGAGTCAAACAAAGTGAAACATTTCCGTTAGGAAAAATCTATGCCATATGGCATAGTATGAAATATAAAAAATCTGGCAGCTCCATTGAACTATATTTCGGATCTTTTTTTCGTTTTAATTATTAAGACAATGATTATCTACTAAATTAAATACAAAATAAAATAAAATTATAAGATGGTATTTTCATGCAAATTTTAAATCGAACGAGGAGGGCTTGCTCTTTAAGACATAACAATGTATAGGGTCCACCAATCAAAAATTTTTGTCGAATTATTTTTAGATAACACTTCAGGGAAAAATACAAAATTATTAAAAAAAGAGTGCACATAAGTATTTTGCCTTAAAACGGGCTTCAAAAACTGGTTATGCCATATGGCATAGAATCACCGAAAGGGTTAGCATAAATTGTCATAAAAATGAGATAATAATATTGTATATAAACTTTTTACTGGTTTGTTGCGCTTTTTGATGGTGTTTGACATTGACTTTGCTACAATTCTTTGTCACAGATGTATTTTTCAACTTCTTGAAATAATCGAATGCATCTGCAAGCTCATCTTCCTCTTTGTGATCATCATTTTGGCCATAACTGAATGAACTTATAGCATCTCATCTTGTTGGACGTCAGGTTTACGTGATGCTGAACTGAAAAGAAATGTTGTTGAAAATGTTATTATTGATATGATCTAAAAAAATTTTATATTTTAATATTTTATATTTATATTTTATATTTTATAGTTTATATTTTACATAGCGCACACTAACTCTCGAACGGATCGACCGATTCGGTCCAAAGTTTGGCCTTCGTAATATTTTGTCCAAATTTGGTTTAAGTTCGAAGGTGAGCCATATCAGTCCAGTCCTTGGGGTACCTCCCCCACAAAAGTTTAAAAAATGTCACTAACATGGTACGCACTATATCTCTAAAACGGGCATGTCGATTTGGTCCAAGGGGATTTCCTAATATTTTATCCAAATGTAGTTTAACTTCGAAAATGATCCTTATCGGTTTTCTTTTTAGGGTACCTTCACACAGGCTGAGTGTATATTTCTGTCGGCAAAGCCGACTGATACATTTTTACTTGTTTATATTTTATATGTTACATTTTATATTTATTTTTTAATTCCTATAATATTGTAATAATTATTGTTGACCTTTGGACTTTTATTATCTTCTTTTTAGTTTTGTTTGGCTCGAGGTCATATGAAAAATAAAAAACAAGAGTTTGTTTTTGATTTTTAATATTTATTTTTTTTCCAATATTTCGATCATATCCTATGATCATCATCAGGCTTTAAAGTATAAAAACAATAACGAATTGTTCTAAATTAATATTTAAGCAAAAAACGTTATCATTTTTATAATAATTACATTTATTTTACTTTTTTTCTGTGCTTTTCAATTATATTTCTATATATTTGCGCACAGTGTTCAGTATCTGTTTTATAATTCATGCGCTTTTCGCCAGGAATATTTATTATATGTAGCATTTCCAACATATACCTTCTTTTGTAGTTGTTCTCTTGGGTCGCTTTTTGGTCAGATTTGTGACCACTTATCCTTGTTTTAAGCTTACTTTTTGTAGTACCAACATATACCTTCTGGCATATGTTGGACTTGTCACCATTGCAACTGATCTTGTACACGACGTTGGATTTATCTTCTAGTGGAGTTTTGGATTTTGTTTTACTGAAGAAGGCATTATTGGTATTGCTGCTCTTTAAGGCAAGCTGAAATTGGTCTTTATTGTATAAATTTGATTTTGAAAAACGTTCGGAAAACCCAGGCACGTACGTAGACCTTTTACATGATTTCTCTATTCTTGGCTCTATATGTTGGGCTTTATCAGTCTTAACATATTTTATAAGTTCTGTGATGGTTTTGTTGGGGAAATCATTCATTCTCAGGATTCTTCTGATGTCATTTTCATTTTTAGAATGAAATTTGTTGTCGCACGAAAAGTACTAAAAGGTACTAAATATGGTACCCTTTGTATTAGGCAAACGGGAAGAGCTAGAATTCTGAAATTTGGAATGAGCATAACTGATGGAGAGTTAAAAAGATGTACCAAAGGGTTTTTCGAAATTCGACCTCTAAGTGTACGAAAAGTACTAAAGTTACAAAATTTAGTACCAGTTGTATATTTTGAACGGATTTAGCTAGAAACTTGAAGGTTGGGAAATGGTGTTATAAAAGGAAGTGGTTTAGGAAATTCGAACTCATGTGTACGAAAGGTACTAAGTGGTACTAAATTTAGTACAATTTGGATTGGGGTGAAAGAATAGAGCTGGAAACCTGAAATTTGGAATTAAGATTACTGCCGGAATATAGAGATATGAGATATGGGGACAGTTTTGGAAATTCGTACTTATGTGTACGAAAAGTACTAAATTGTACTAAATTTAGTACAACTTGGATCTGTGTGAACGTATAGAATTCGAAAACTGAAATTTGGAATTAAGATTACTGTTGGCGTGTAGGATTGAGATAGGTTTGGAAATTCGTAAACTATGTGAACGAAAAGTACTAAATAGTACTGTTTTTAGTACAACTTGGATTTGGGTTAACGGAAATAGCTGGAAATTTGGGATTAAGATTACTGTTGCAGTGTGGGATTGAGATATGAGGTAGTTTGGAAATTTGTACTTATATGTACGAAAAGTACTTAATGGTACTAAATTTGGTATAATTTGCAATTGCTTGAACGGATAGGTCTGGAAACCTGAAATTTGGAGTTAAGGTTACAGTTGGAGTATAGGATTGAGGTAGTTTTGGAAATTCGTACTTATGGGCACAGAAAGTACAAAATGGTACTAAATTTGGAACAATTTGTATTTGGTGGACGAATAGAGCTGGAATCCTGAAATTTGGAATTAAAATTACTGTTGGAGTGTAGGATTGAAGTAGTTTTAGAAATTATTACTTATGGGTACGGAAAGTTTTAAATGGTACTAAATTTCGTACAATTTCGATTTGGGTGAAAGGATAGAGGAAGTTTTGGAAATTCATACTTATGGGTACGAAAAGTACTACATGGTACTGAATTTGGTACACTTTGGATTTGTGTGAACGGATAGCGCTGGAATCCTGACATTTGGAATTAAGATTTCTGTTGAAGTGTAGGATTAAGGTTGTTTTGGAAATTCGTACTTATGGGTAAGGAAAGTACTAAATGGTACTAAATTTGGTACAGTTTGGATTTGGGTGAACGAATAGAGCTGGTATCCTGAAATTTGGAACTAAGATTATTGTTGGACTGTAGGATTGAAGTAGTTTTGGAAATTCACTTATGGTTATGAAAAGTACTAAATGGCACTAAATTTGGTACAATTTGTGTTTGACCGAACGGATAGCGCTGGAATCCTGAAATTTGGAATTAAAATTACAGTTGGCCTGTAGGATTGAAGAAGTTTTCGAAATTCATACTTATGGGTATGAAAAGTAGTAAATGGTACTGAATTTTGTACACTTTGGATTTGGATGAACGGATAGCGATGGAATCCTGAAATTTGGAATTAAGATTACTGTTGAGGTGTAGGATTGAGGGAGTTTTGTAAAATTCGTACTTATGGTTATGATACGTATTAAATTTCGTACAATTTAGATATGGTTGAACGGAGAGAGCTGGAATTCTGAAATTTGAAATTAAAATCGTACTTATTAAATTTTGGAATTAAAATCGTACTTATGGAAGAATACTTAATATAAGTAAGTTTGGTACAATTTCATAATGGACGAACAGATACTGCTTGAATCCTGAGATTTGGAATCAATATTCAAATCAAAATCAAATCAAAATTTATTGAGTCTTCTTTTTAAAATCATACGAAGTTTGAATAAGTACAATGTATAAAGACAACTTAAACCTATTATGTGTTGATTTAATAACAATACTTGTTGCAAATAATCAGTTTCAGACTTATATAATAATTTGTGTAGCACATAATAAAATGTGTAAATATGTTTAAATCGAGCTTGCTCCCGGCCCTTTCATATTTTGAGAGCTTGTCTCATCTTATTTTCTCTTAATACTAAATCTAACCTATACTTAATCTATTATTTATTTAACCCCCCGAAACTAATCAAATATACCACCTTCCCGACAGAATATTTAAAAAAATAAATACTCTGGACGGGGAGGTGGTGTACATGACTAGTTCATCCCCTGTGAATTCCAGGTGATGCACGAATAAAAAAGTCTGGACACTGAACTGAAGCCAAATCCATTCTTAAATCTATTCCGAAAGAGGAAATGTAATTGGTGTTCGACCAGTTAAAATTAGCTTGGTCTCTAATAGAACTCTGGATTAAAGAGTTAGAATGACTAAGAAGCCTATTGGTATAATTTTTTACTAGCTGCAATGAGTACACAGATAAGGGCTTAATACCGGCAGAATTGTAAACATAATTGTTTGAAAAACGCTTGTTAAAACTTTGAAAATGTTTTCCGATGCAAAGTCGAAGAACCTTTCTCTCTAACACTTCCATTTCATTCATTACAGTTGGCGAGATAGAGAACCAAATAGGGAAAGCATACAAAAGGGCTGGTCGAATGCAGGTTTTATACAATAATAATTTTGTCCTTACAGGCAACGCTTTGCTAGTAAAGAGTACATTAAGTGACGCCTTAATACGATTTGCCTTTCCCATAAAGCCTCTCGCATTCTCGTTAAACTTGACAAGTTTATTGAAACGTACCCCTAAGTATTTGAGACTATCTCTAAAAGGTATTTCTGTACCATTTAGAAACAGTCTCAAAGACTTACTCTCGGGCACGACCCACCTTTTACATTTTCCAGAAGCGTTTCTCAAACAAATTGCTTCACTCTTTGACGAGTTAATTTTTATTCCCCACTCTGTGTAATATTTCTCTACATGGTTTAAATGTTGCGAGATTGAAGACAGGGCTTCCTTCGGCGACTCTGCGTGAGCATATAAAAGACAATCATCAGCATACAACACACCTACAGAGTTATTCACCTGATGCGGAAAGTCATACATGTAAATACTGAATAAATGGGGGGACAAAATCGAACCCTGCGGAACTCCACAAGAGATTGTACCCAAATCAGACTTCAGATTTCCAAGTTGGATATAAAACTGTCTATCCGAAAAGAAATTTTTTAATATTTTAACAATGTGAGCCGAAAAACCTAACTGAATCATTTTATAAATAATGCCATCATGATATGTGCGATCAAAGGCTTTTTCAACATCCAATGAAACAGCAACTGTGCAAGATTTCCTACGTAAGTGCGAAATAATATCGCTATGAAATTTTGAAAGAGCATCTAGTGTAGAATGACCTTTTCTGAATCCAAATTGGAAAGGGGGAATCAATATTAATGTTGTTATTTTGTATAATTGTCAGTGTAGGGTTGAGACATGTGGTTGCCAAAATACGTACCGTAAGTTTACGAAAATTATTAAATGGTACTCAATTTGTTGTTGGGTGTGGGGACGGAGCTGGAATCTGTATTTTTGAAGTTAGGGTGAGTATTGGTGTGTAACATTTGTATATTTACGAAGAGTACTAAAGATGTCTAAATGTTGTATCGGGTGTAGGCACGGGTGGAATTTTAAACTTTGTTCTTAGAGTCGCTGTTGGTATGTTGGGTTAAGATATGGAGATGGTTTTGGAAATGCATACTATAAAAGGTAGTAAGTGGTATAGAATTTGATATTAGCAGGAAGTTATGGAATTTTAAGAGGAGGTTTCGGAAATTCGTTCTTATGTATTTATATGTAAAGTACTATAATTTAGTGTGGGGGAACTGATAGAGCTGTAAATGAGAATCGCGGTTGGTAAAAATGGTTAATATAAGAAAGTAATTTTTTGAGGTTATACCCCGTGTATGAAAAGTAATAAATTTGGTACGATGAACAATCATATAAGTAGTTTTTTAATGCGTACAAATTCTGAAATTTGGTATGAGGGTCGTTGATTTCTGAAATGATATTGGAAATACCTAATATTAGGTAACGAAAAAGTACTAAATGGTACTGAAATTTGGAATTAAGATTACTGTTGGAGTGGAGTATTTAAGTAACCTTTGAAATTCGTTCTTATGTGTACCAAAAGTACTAAATTATACTTAACGTGATAAAATTTCGATTTGGTGAACGCATCGAGCTAAATCCTGAAATATAGAACTAAGATTACTGCCGGAGTGGAGGATTGAGTTAGTTATTGAATTTTTTACTTTCGTATGAAAAGTATTAAATGGTACTAAATTAGGATAGCGGTTGGGGTATAGAATGGAGATAAGGATCATTTAATAGGTATCGCTGTTGCGATATAGTTTTTGATATAGTGATGTAAGTTTTGAAACTATTACACTATGCAACACTGAAAATGCAAACAACTTCTAGTGTGCATTTTTTGATAGTACATATTTAGACTACAAAAACCCTAGTAGGGTTTTGTCCTGTCAGATCCAGTTCGTATTTTATGGCCTCTTCTAAACCGGGCTAAAATTACACTTTTTTGCATTTATCGGGCCTTTATCTCAGAAACGATTAGGAATTTGGCCTTGCTGTCGTTGGCAATATTGTAGCCCTGAACTAGTAGAACTTATCCTTTGAACAGACCATATAGGAAAAACTCTATCTAAGGCATCAAAATCTATAAAATATAGAAAATTTTACATAATTGCTAATATTCTGGTCAGTATCGGCTAAACTATTGCGAGTTGAACCAAGTAACCTTTTGCAAAAATCTTCCAAATAATGTTCTCAACAATTCTTTAGAACATTCTGAAACTCTAAAATGGTTACTTCATGTTGGTTCAGCGGTATTTTGTATCATATCTTTTACAACACGTATTTCAAACACAGTTCACACCAACAGTTTATTTTCGCATTTCGGATTTCACTACATTATTGACATTTTTATTAAATGGTCGTTGAAAAATGTACTGAAAATAGAGGCATGGAGGCATTTTACAACAATGACAAGTTCTGAAGAGTTGTGTATTACATTCCAGGGAATATTTTTGAAAAGAAAATATTCAGAAAAAATTAACGGTTTTGGAGATACGGTGTGAAATGTATAAAAATTGTGGAATTTTTACATATATTTTGAAATTTGAGGCAATAAGTGTAGTTTTTCGAGTTCATTATTTCTCCAAATATTTTATTCTTGTTCTTATCTACAAATTTGCTTCAGAGGTCAGAAGAAGATTCGCATTGGTTTCAGAGATATAGCCCTGAATTTCTTTCAAAACTCAATATTTAACCAGGTTTAGATGGGGCCATAAAATCCGAGCTGGATCTGACACGAATTGTTTGCACAAGATCACCTTAAAAATGTTGCACAGTGTTACCTATTATTAGTACTAAATTTGGTACCGTTTTGTTGTTGCATAAAGGGAATAGCTGGAATTTCGAATTTTTGTATTAGGTTCAGTGTTAGTTCTTAGATAAGGAGGTTTTTTATATGCATAGAAATTCAGAAGTTAGGTATGGAGGTCGCTGAGGGCTAATGTATTGAGCTGTTGTTGAAAATGCGGAAATACATTTAGATATCACAAATTCCGAAATTACAACTACTTCGGTTGGAAAAAGTGGATATAATTTTGAAACTGTGCGGGTAGTTGTAATGCGACAAGGTTTTCTTTTTTTGAAAATTGGAACTAAAGGTGTACGAACAATATTTAAATTAAATTAAAAATCATTTAAAATAGGTGTTGCTTTCTGTAAATATAGTAAAACCCTGAAAAGTCATGACATAAATATAACAACAAAAATACGTTTTATAAAATGTTATGTTTGGTCGGTGCTGTTATATGGAACAGAAGTTTGGACGCTCAAATCCTCTGATGAAAGAAAATTGGAATCCTTTGAAATATGGATTTACCGGCGAGTACTGAAAATACCATGGACTGCGAAAATTTCTAATGACGAAGTACTAAGAAGGATAAATGTAAGCCGGCAATTAATAACAACTATAAAAAGGCGCAAAATAGCGTATCTGGGACATGTATTAAGGAACAACAAATACATAATTTTACAAGCAATTCTGAAGGGAAAAATTGAAGGAAGGCCAGCTAGAGGAAGGAAAGAAACATCCTGGCTCAAAAATATCATGGACTGGACAGGTTATACCAACGAAACCGATCTGCTGAATGCTGCAAAACACAGAGAGCTGACTACCACTATACAATAAGATAATAATTAAAATGCGATAAATATTAAAAAAAGATGAATTGTACGATCACTTATATCCGGATAACGGATGAGTAAATAAAGAAGAAGAAGTTGATACATAAATTTTTTTCATATTAAGTATTGTTTATTTGTATATTCTTCATTTTCCGCATACGAAGTAGCGGGCATTTTGCTAGTAAACTAATAAAAAAGACGTCAGTGCCACCAAAAAGCAATGGACTTCCGAAAATACATAAAGAAGGAATCCCCGTAAGACCTATATGCTCCTTTATGAATTCACCTACATATGAATTATCAAAGTACATGGCCACAATACTGAAAATCCTTACGAAAGACTCTAAATATAATATTAAAGACACTGTAGAATTCAAATCCAGGGTTAATAATCAATACATCGACGAAGAAGAAATTCTGGTTTCATTCGATGTCATATCACTTTTTCCAAGTGTACCCGTGAATTTGGCAATAAACACAATTAAGGAAAAATGGAACATAATCAAAGAATGTACAAATATTCCATTAAAATTATTTATTGATATATTAACTACGTGCATCAAGGACAAAATATATGAGCAACAAAAGGGAATGCCCATGGGGTCACCAATTTCACCAGTAATTGCCGACATAATTATGGAAACCCTACTTGACTCAGTTACAAGAAACCTGAATGAAAAACCTAGACTATTGACAAAATATGTCGATGACATATTTTGCATCATAAAAAAGGACCAAATTGACAATACACTTAAGGCATTAAACTCTTATAACCATCAGCTGCGATTCACAATGGAAAGTGAATCGAATAATCACCTCCCGTATCTTGACTGCAAAGTAATTAGACAAGAAAACTCTATATTATTGGATTGGTATCAGAAGCCTACTGCTTCCGGGCGATTAATCAACTACTACTCAAAACATCCTCGAAGGATAAAAATAAACACCGCGACCAACTTCATACGAAGAGTTTTTAAGATCAGCGACAACAAATTTCATTCTAAAAATGAAAATGACATCAGAAGAATCCTGAGAATGAATGATTTCCCCAACAAAACCATCACAGAACCTATAAAATATGTTAAGACTGATAAAGCCCAACATATAGAGCCAAGAATAGAGAAATCACGTAAAAGGTCTACGTACGTGCCTGGGTTTTCCGAACGTTTTTCAAAATCAAATTTATACAATAAAGACCAATTTCAGCTTGCCTTAAAGAGCAGCAATACCAATAATGCCTTCTTCAATAAAACAAAATCCAAAACTCCACTAGAAGATAAATCCAACGTCGTGTACAAGATCAGTTGCAATGGTGACAAGTCCAGCATATGCCAGAAGGTATATGTTGGTACTACAAAAAGTAAGCTTAAAACAAGGATAAGTGGTCACAAATCTGACCAAAAAGCGAGGAATAAACCTGTAGAACAAAAAACAGCTCTAGCGGCTCATTGTTCCTTAACAGGACATACTCCCAACTTAGAAAAAGTAGATATTTTAACCCAAGAGAACAACTACAAAAGAAGGTATATGTTGGAAATGCTACATATAATAAATATTCCTGGCGAAAAGCGCATGAATTATAAAACAGATACTGAACACTGTGCGCAAATATATAGAAATATAATTGAAAAGCACAGAAAAACTTAGTTGAAAATTAAACTCAAACGTGAACACAACATAAAATGTGGTGCTAAAAAAGTAAAATAAATGTAATTATTATAAAAATGTTAACGTTTTTTGCTTAAATATTAATTTAGAACCATTCGTTATTGTTTTTATACTTTAAAGCCAAAAATCCCTGATGATGATCGTAGGATATGATCGAAATGTTGGAAAAAAGGAAAAACAAAATAAATATTAAAAATCAAAAACAAAATCTTGTTTTTTATTTTTCATATGACCTCGAGCCAAACAAAACTAAAAAGAAGATAATTCCTATAATATATATTATATTTTGGTTTTATATTTAATTAATTTATTTAAACTGTTGTGAATTAAATAAACATTTACATATTTAAAAAACGAGAGCGTGTGAAAATTTTAACATTAAAACTCTCCTCCTTAATTGTAGAGTTCAACTGTCTTGCAGTGTGTAATTTCACGGTAAATAAAGAATTGCATATCGCTCATTTACTCAAAGAGCGACATATCTCAAATAATCCAGTTTCGAGAAAAACGCGTTTTATGTTGGTGATTGAAATTTCACTTTCCATCTTAAAATTATTATAACACAAAAAATAAAATAACTATTTGGACCATATTCTGCTAACAGCTAGCTAGATATCAGTGCTAAATTTCTGTGCAAAATCAAGCATGATTGGAAGTGTTTTAGTGCCTCATATACTCAAAACTTTTTTGTTGAATTATGCCACACCCGTTGTAAATGAGCTGTAACTGGATGAGTTTTAGAGATATGAGCGTGCAAATTTTGACACAAGACAAAGTAGAAGTCATAGAAAAAATAGAAATTGCTAACTCACACAAAAACACTTTTTTGAGTTATGCCACTCTTTGAGTAAATGAGAGATATGTTTATGACAACAGTTGTAAATTGTATGTTTATTTGTTTGAAGGATGCTACTCAAACCATTTACGAAACCATAAATTAATTTCACCACATAAAGGTCGGGATTTTCTTGTAAACTACAATTGACACCTAATAAACCATGACCAACCAGTTACTGACAGATATCCTGCTCAGTTGGACATTTTTAATAACTACCATCCAAGGCAATTACACCCATAAGCAAATGTCCTCCTACAAATGATGTCCACCACTATTAATTGACTGAAAATCTATTGACAGCTTACTTGGTCCAAGACGACATCATGGATGGTATTTTATTATTTGTGCCTCATTTGTTATCAAAGTGCGCAACAATGGCGGGTGTGCTGTTTGCTGTATCATGGTTTATGGTATTGATGGTGATGGCGGTGTTGTTCGTTGGCAGTTTCTAATGTTGTCCTGCTGTTGATGATGCTGATCCGTAGTCATATTGCGTGGTGTTTTGTAATTAAACAAAAGGTTCTAAGAATAAATAACTTGAAGACAGAAAATAATTGTTCGGCGGTTGGTGTCTTAATGGGCTTAGAGACAAATACAACGACCGAAGAGTAGAGTATAGAATGTGAAAGCGAAAACAAACAATTAGTTGCCAATTAATACAAATTAAGTACACAATGACTTTGTTTTAACGTCATTTTTGTTTTGCACCCTGTCATCGTCATGGTCATCAGCAGCATCATCACGGTCACCATTAACGTGGCGTTAGTCACTCAGTAACTCCGCCAGCCATCAAAAGGGAATCTCATTATTTTGCAACACCAGCAACGCCCAAGAATTTTTTAGGAAGCTTATTTATTACAATTATCTTAACGGCATATTCATTTTGTGAGGGGGTGGTTTATGTTTTTTGTTATTTATATGAATGGAATATTGAGTTGGTAATATGTATAGGTTGTTATACCATAATAGAAAACAATTTTGAAAACCAATCAGGGAATTTCAACATATATTTTGTTCAGTTAGTATACAACAATTGGAGATTTGCTTAGCTATAAATATATTATAACATTATTACCAGTTTAAGATAAAACGTCGGTCCGAATGGTTATTCTAGGAATTTATTCCTTACCGACCCTCGTATTTAAAATATATGCATACTGTGTAAAATAATAGCATGCCACTGATAAAGACATTGATCAAGATGCCAGTAATTGTGACGAATGAATCCTCGTACCATCTAACCATCGACACTAACACTAAAGCATTATTTTCCGTTATTCTTTAGACTTTGTTTTAGTTGAATACATTCGTCAAAAAATAACTCAGAATTATTTATAAAGTCACGTACTTTTACTTTCTATCACTGTCGCAGCCATAATCATTGTTCCATAGAAACTGTGAAGGAGGACGGACCATCTGTTGAAATCAAGATACGGCTCGCAATTTTTAAGATAGAGCTTAATAATATGGTATGGAAGTTTCTATTACGCCTAGGATGTTTGGTATTACAAATGGCACGGTGCTCTTGAAACAATTTTAAATGGAAGGTGCTTACACCTCGGAAATTTTTGCGGATTCTGAAACTACAATGTTTATAGATGAGAACAATCAAAAAACAAAAAAAATCGCCGGAGCGCTTTTAAAATAAATCGCGATTTAAGTTGACATTTTTAGGGGTTGTTTAGGTTTCCGCGATTTTGCTTAGAAATGCGGTTTCCTTTCAAAATGGGACTAAAACAAATGTTGTAGATATGAAAATTCTCTACAAGATAGACCTTTATGATATTCCCGTCGGTTTTACCGTTTTTGACATATAGAAATTTAAATTGGGACAATTCAAATTCAATTCAATTCTGAATCGCCCCCTTATAAAACAATGTCATGACTGCAAATTCCCAACTTAAACTTATATATCTAAAAAAATGTTACAACTAAGGATAAGTCACTTAAGCCAGTTTTGTAGAGAATTTTTACAGCTTTAAGATTTTCTCTGGTCACATGTCGATACGACTTACCGTATTCAAGCAAATTCGCGAAACCCTAACAAAAAAAAACTAAAAATGTAAATTGAGCTTACTTATCTCAAAAATGGTACAAGATGGGAGCAAATGATATACGTCAATCCTCTAGAGAATTTTGACAGCTACAACATTTTCTTTAGCTCCATTTCGATTGGACTTGCAGTTTTCAAGCAAAATCGTAAAAACCTAAAAAACACCTACAAATGTGAATTTTGACCGCGATTTATTTAAAAATCCCTACAGCGATTTTTTCTTGTTTTTGGATTTTTCTCATCTATGAACACTGCTGATTCAGAATTCACAGAAACTTTCCCTGTGTAAGCGGTTTTCATCAAAAGTTAGTTAAGGCGCACCCTACATGACATTGTTTTATAAGAGGGCGATACAGTCAGTGCATTGTCCCAAGTTGAACTTCTATATCTCAAAAATGGTAAAAACTACGAAAGTACCATAAAGGTCGATCTTGTAGAGAATTTTCATAGCTACAACATTTGTTTTAGTCCCATTTTGAAAGGAAACCGCATTTCTAAGCAAAATCGCGGAAACCTAAACAACCCCTAAAAATGTCAACTTAAATCGCCATTTATTTAAAAAGCGCTCCGGCGATTTTTTTTGTTTTTTGATTGTTCTCATCTATGAACATTGTAGTTTCAGAATCCGCAAAAACTTCCGAGGTGTAAGCACCTTCCATTTAAAATTGTTTCAAGAGCACCGTGATGGGCTATATCGGTCCACGTTTTGACCACCCGATTTTCGGTATTTGGAATGTTTTAGCCTCATTATCACACCGAAATGGCTGAAATTTGGTAATTAGCCTTCGTTGGGGGTATACAACTTTTCTCCCAGAAATTTGTCGGTATAGTTCCACGCCTTCATATAGCCCCTATAGAAGGGAACATCCCGACTTGTTGTGGCCACAAAAATCCACCGAAATGGCGGTAATTTGGTATTTGGTCATGTTTTGGGGTACTAAAGGTTCCATATGGAATTTGTCGGAATAGGTCCACGCCTTCATATAGCCTCCATAGAACAGACATCCCGGTTTTCGGTGTTTTAAAAGTTGTAGCCTCAATATTCCTCAGAAGTGGTTAACTTTGTTATTTAGTCTTTGTTGGGGGTATAAAACTTTCTCCCAGAAATTTGTCGGTATATGTCCAAGCCTTAGTATAGCCCCATAGAAATGTACCTCCCTATTTCCGGTACTTTGAAGGTTGTGGCCTCAACATTCCACCGAAATGGCTGAAATTTGGCATTTGGTCTTCATTTGGGATATAAACCTTCCATATGAAATATGTCGGTATAGGTCAACGGCTTCAAATAGCCCCCATAAAACGGTACTTCCCGATTTTCGTAATTCTGAAGGTGGTAATGTAAATATCCCGACGAAAGACTGAAAATTTTTATTTATTATTCCATGGGGTTATAAAATATTCCAGAAGAGAAGTATCATGGGTATGAGTCCGCGGGTTCCTATATCCCCCATAGAAGCGTCTTGATTTTCGGTATTTGAAGGTCACGGTGCTCTTGAAGCACCTTACACCTGGGAAGTTTTTGCGGATTCTGAAACTACAATGTTCATAGAAGAAAAAATTAAAAAAAAACAAAAAAATCGCCGGAGGGCTTTTTAGATGAATCACGACTCAGACTGACATTTTAGGGGGTTTTTAGGTTTTCACAATTTTTCTTGGAAACCGCATGTCCAATCGAAATGGAACTAAAGAAAATGTTGTAGCTATGAACATTTTCTACAAGATTTAGCTTCTCGACAATTTCGTAGGTTTTACCGTTATTGAGATATAGAAGATCAAATTGGGGCAATGCATTGACTATATCGCTACCTTATAAAACAATGTCATGGTGCGCCTTAACTAACTTTAAGTGAAAACCGCTTACACCTGGGAAGTTTTTGCCGATTTTAATACAGTAATGTGCATAGGTGAGAAAAATCCATCTGGGAAGTTTTTGCAGATTTTAATACAGTAATGTGCATAGGTGAGAAAAATCTAAAAACAAGAAAAAATCGCTGGAGGGATTTTTAAATACATCGCGGTCAATGTTCACATTTGTAGGTTTTTTTAGGCTTTCACGATTTTGCTTGGAAACCGCAAGTCCTATCGAAACGGGACTAAAGAAAATGTTGTAGCAGTGAAAATTATATACAAGATTGACCTGCATAATATTTTCGCAGGTTTTACCATTTTTGAGATAAAGAAGTTCAGAGCAATCATTTAGATTTTTTTCTCAGGTCTTGAGGATTTTGCTTGAAAACCGCAAGTCCTATCGGAATGGAATGAAAGAAAATGTTATAGCTATGAAAATACTCTACAAGATTGGCTTTCGTATCCTTTTCCTAGGTTGTACCATTATTGAGATATATAAGTTTAAGTTGGGAAATTGTAGTCATGATACGGTTTTATAAGGAGACGATACAGTCAGTGCATTGTCCCAATTTGAATTACTATATCTCAAAAACGGTAAAACCTACGAAAATACCATAAGGGCCAATCTTGTAGAGAATTTTTATAACTACAATATTTTCTTTAATCTGATTCCGATAGGTCTTGCGGTTTCCAAGAAAAATCGTGAAAACCTAAAAAACCCCTAAAAATGTCAACTTGAATCGCGATTTATTTAAAAAGCGCTCCGACGTTTTTTTTCTGTTTTTTTTATTTTTCTCATCTATGAACATTGTAGTTAGAGAATCCGGAAAAACTTCCGAGGTGTAAGCAAATTCCACTTAAAGTTGCTTCAAGAGCACCGTGAGGTTTTACCGAAATATCGGAAATTTGGTATTTAGTCTTCTTTGAGTCTAAAAACTTTCCACCAGAAATTTGTAGGTATAGATCGACGTTTTAATATAGCCCCCATGGAATGGTACCTCCGGAATTTCGGTATTTTGCAAGATACTATTTAAAGATCACAAATCCATATGTAGTACCATAGGTAGTGACGGTCCCTGGACCTACTCTGGCCTCGATCTGCTATCAGGGGTTCAATTTCCAAGTTGTGTGGATTTGGATAGTATCTCAGGATATGAATGGGCGATTAACAGTTTTCAGCTTTACAAATCACAGGGGACCGGATGGTATAATACCGGCAATGCTCTTGAATGTAGCAGAGTCGGTACTAACGATCCTGGCTGATCTCGTGACCTACCTCTTCAAAGCGGGGAAGCCGAGTCAGACATTTCCCATTACTGTAGACCAATTAGTCTTTCTTCAGTTCTATTAAAGACAATGGAATGGTTACTAGATCTTAAAATTAGGACACAATTAGATCCCAAACAGTTCTGTTAATTTCAATGCGGCAACATCAAGGGTAAATCAGTAGATACAGCCCAACATGAGGTGGTTGGAGTATTCAAGATTCACCATGGCGCCTTTTCTCGATATAGATGCGGCATTCAATAATGTGAAGCTTGTTTTGGGGCAAGCATTTGAGAATAAAGCGTTGCCGTCTAAACTATAGAATATGCAAAGGATTGCGTCATTACTGATTACTGACTCAATTAAAAGCACTCCACAGACCTGGATCTCCAACCTCTGAATATCCTTATCCAGTTGTAGGCTGCAAGGAAACTTTTAGGCTCCGTGAGTCTTAAAATTAATTGACAGTCAGTTTAAATTAAATGACAGGTGTTGCGAAAGCGATTATATGCTCACATTCTTCAGATTTGACTTTTTATCCGTTACCTTTCCTAGTAGGAACACATGGGCTGAAGGTAATTTTTCTCTGGACGGTCTAGCAATATACACAGATGGGTCCAATATGGAGGAAGGCACTGGGACCGCGTTTACTGCAAGAACCTATTAATAAAACACTCATATAGGCATAATGATAGCTGCGAGTTTTTCAGGCAGAGATTCTTACTATCAGGAAAGCAGCGGAATTGGTGAAAAGGCTTGAAGGCAATCTTCAAGCGGCCCTCAAGGCTTTCAAGTCTCGGACCATAAATTTTCGAGATATCCTTGATTGCAGAAAAGCTCTACACGATATAAGCATTATCATAGTAACATAACGGAAAACGAATCAGCAGATGAACTAGGTCGTGCTCTGACTCTATTGAAACTGTCTGGCCACCAATCCACCAATGTACTATTACATCGGCAATCAAAGCAATCAGGCCTGTGGGCTCTCATCGTAGAACGATCTCCTTCCTATCACTAGATAAGTTAGGGATGAAAATCGTGCAGAGTGAGATCTGGAACTTCATAATGGGATGACAGTGACATTGACTACTGTAGACTATATGAAGATGCAGAAGAGATAGAGACTGACGAACATCTACTTTGTAGATGTTGCAAACAAGAGAGGTGAGAGTATAATCTCATATCTAGCTTGTATTCGGTGTCTATACAAACTAGATATAATATAAATACTCTATATTGAGGCCACAAAATCCAATATACCAGAAATTGGAAGTTATTGTTCTACGGGTGCTGTACTAAGACATGGATCTGTACCGACAAGTTTCTGGTAGACCGTTGTTGATCATACGTTTGTATGTATTTGAATCATACACTTTTAATAGCATTAAAAGCGTTCCATTCTTTAAAACTATTTGCAAAAATAACGGATATCTGCTGTTTTAAATACTTGCCAAATTGAGATCAATGGTTTCAAATTAGCTTTTCGGATCAGTGTAAGAGATCACCTCAAAAAATTAATAATGGAATAACTGCATTGGAGTTCTAACCCACATAAATATTTGCAATTTCGTGTTTTAACAGCTACATTAATTTGCATATATTTTTCAAGATACTTTAACGCTACTTCACTTTAAATTAAAATATGCATAAAAAATTAAAAAGAATTTCTCTTCCAAATCTAAGTTACGTGGTTGGAACGTTTCTTCCAGGAATAAAGATATAGTCATCATTTTAAAACATCCTAATTTTCACCCAAAAGTTTTGGTCCATTAATCCCGCTAATTACACTATGCAACACTGAAAATGCAAACAACTTCAAGTATGGATTTTTTGAAAGTACATATTTAGACTACAAAAACCCTAGTAGGATTGTGTCCTGTCAGATCCAGTTCGGATTTTATGGCCTCAACTAAACCATGCTAAATCTACACTTTTTTGCATTTATCAGGCCTTTATCTCAGAAACGAATAAGAATTTGGCCCTGCTGTCGTTAGCAATATTGTAGCTCTAAACTAGTAGAACTTATATTTTGAAAAAAAAAACACATGTGGAAAACTCCATCTAGGACATCAAAATCTATAAAATATAGAGAATTTTACATAATTGCTGAAATTCTGGTCAGTATCGGCTAAACTATTGGGAGTTGAGCCAAGTAACCTTTTCCAAAAATCTTCCAAATAAAGTTCTCAACAATGCTTTAGAACTTTCTGAAACTCTAAAATGCTTACTTCATGTTGTTTCCACTGTATTTTGCATCATATCTTTTACAACACGAATTTCAAACATAGTTCACACCAACAGTTTATTCTCGCATTTCCGATCTCACTACATTATTGACATTTTTATTAAATCGTCGTTGAAAATGTACTGAAAACACCGCAACAATGACATGGTCTGAAGAGTTGTATATTACATTCCAGGGAATATTTTTCCAACAGAAAATATTCAGAAACAATTAACGGTTTTGGAGATACGGTGCGAAATGTATAAAAATTGTGGCATTTTTGCATATATTTTGAAATTTGAGGCAATGAATGTAGTTTTTCGAGTTCATTATTTCTCCAAATATTTTATTCTTGTCCTCATCTACAAATTTGCTTCAGAGGTCAGAAGAAGATTCGCATTGGTTTCAGAGATATAGCCCCGAATTTCTTTAAAAACTCAATATTTAACCATGCTTAGATGGGGCCATAAAATCCGAGCTGGATCTGACACAACAAAACCGAACTAGGGTTTCTTGCCGTTTGGGTCTGTACTTTCAAAAAATCCTCAGTTCGAATTGTTTGCACGAGATCAACTTAAAAATGTTGCACAGTGTTATCAGGTCATCACGTTAAATTTCAAGTTTCTTTTTTGTCGTACACCCAAACACTATCAGTCTACCATTACGACCTCCAGAGCCGCTGCAAAATAAGATACAAATTTTGTTTTTGGTCCATTCCATCCCTTACGATCATCATTAATAAATAATGGGGTCTCTACTGGTCGAAACTTGACCTCCTCACAAAATCCGTGACGATCGGTCCATAATTTTGGCCTGGAGTTTTTATTACAATTTTTAATACATAGTACGATCGCTTCATCTCGACGAGATATGAAAAAAATATTGGAAAAAAATTTTGTATAAAACCCTTTTCACGTTGTTTTAAAAAGTACAAATATTTTATTTAAAAAAATCCAAAAATTTAAGAAAAAGGGGCGTAGGTCCCAATGAAAATTAAAAACTATACAAGCAGTAGTCGTAAGTCCAAAGATATCTAATTATCTCCGAAACGCGATGGAATTTGATCAAACAAAATACAGGTATTGAAGCGGAAAAAATAACGAAGAATACTGCTAAGATCTTCAATATACTAAAATCTTCAATACAGAAAGTTGTAGAATGTTTTTTCTTCTTCCTGAAAAGTTTCTAAAAATCGACTTACGACCTTTTCGTGCGTAGCAGACGATATATATTCTTGATCAAGATAAAATTCTAAGACAATCTAGCCACGTCCGTAGTTTTTCCACAGGCAGGTCAAGCTCGAAGATGGGATATATAGGTCCACGCTTTGGTATAGCCCCCATATAACGGTACCATCCGATTTAAGGTATTTTGAGGATTTTATCTACATTTTTTGACCAAACTAGCTGAAATTTGACATTTCAGGTTCTTAATGGGCTAGAAACTTCTCCACTAAAAATTTTTAAGATAGGTCCTCGTTTTGGTATAGCCCCCATATAACGGTATCGCCCGATATCAGGTATTTGGATGTTTTTAGCTACATTTGCAAACCGAATTTGCTATAATTTGTCATTTTGGGTTCCCAGTGATAACGGTACCCACCGACCAAAAATGGGATTACCAAAAGAAAGAGTTTTTCATGTTTTAGGGTACAAAAAGTTTGGCCCGGGCGAACTTCCCGTTTTTTTTAGTTGTTCATAGTGCTATAGCATGCTCCGTTATCGACATTCTTGCCGTTCACAAGTAAATTCCATTTTTTACAAAGTTATTTTTTTAAGACACTGTACACGGTGCGCCTTAACTAACTTTAAATAGTAGGTGCTTACACCTGGGACGTTTTTGCGGATTCTGAAACTACAATGTTCATAGATGAGAAAAATCAAAAAATCGCAGGAGGGATTTTTAAATAAATCGCGATCAAAGTTCGCATTTTTAGGTTTTCACGATTTTGCTTGGAAACGGAAAGTCCTTTTGAAATGTGGCTAAAGAAAATGTTGTAGCAGTGAACATTTTCTACAAAATTGGCCTTCATGATATTTTCGTAGGTTTTACCATTTTTGAGATATAGAAGTTCAAATTGGGACTATGCACTGTCTCTATCGCATCCTTATAAAACAATGTCATGCAGTGTGCGCATTAACTAACTTTTAATGAAAACCGCTTACACCTGGGAAGTTTTTGCGGATTCCGAAACAGCAATGTTAATAGATGAAATAAATCCAAAAACAAGTAAAAAAGGATCAGTCGGCTTTGCCGACAGATATATACCCTCAGCCTGTGTGAATTGAAACAAATTTTTCCCCAAAAAACCCATATATTTAAAGGGTTTTGAAAATTATGGGCCTATGAACCGACAAATATATGGATTTGGATAGAATCTCAAAAAGTTTTGCGGGGAAGGTATCGAAAGGAATGGACCGACATATTCCATTTTGAAAGTGGGTCTTATTTTGGGTGTCATTCCCCTCGAAAGATATCGCGACCACCTGTCTTTTCAGTCGGTCACCATATAATTCACAGGTTTTGGACCTTTATATCAGGAAGCATGTACTTGCCTACGAAAAATATGATATCAACTCAGTATTTGGTTCCTAAAAAACCCTAAAAAAGTGAACTTTGATTGCTATTTATTAAAAATTCCTACAGCTATTTTTTGTTGTTTCTGGATTTTTATCATCTATTACCATAGCTGTTCCAGAATCCGCGAAAACTTTTCAGGTGTAAGTGGTTTTCATTAAAAGTTAATTAAGGCACACCCTGCATGAGATTGTTTTTTTATAAGGAGGCGATACGGACAGTGCATAGTCTCGATTTGAACTTATATTTCTCAAAAACGGTAAAGCCTAAGCGGAGTATGGGGCGTTGAAAATGTCTTCGGAGATTAAAGTTCTAATTCAGTACATAATAATAGGGGAATATTGCCATTGTAATTCTATATTTTAATTCTATAAAGTAACATTAAAACATTTTAAAACCTTTTACTCACACCTTAAATCACTTCATTTATACAAAGAAATAACTTACAACACAATAAATTATTTGAGATATCATCTTCAATCTTACAATTGATATATTATTCGAATCTTATGCGTTATTGAATATCTTTTTGTTCAACAAAAACCTTCAAATATGTGATATGTCTTCAATAAAACACACACTTTCATTACCATTTAAATTATATTCCCAACACGAACACAAATACATACAGCGGATGCTATTAAAACAATAAAAAAAGTTTTACTTTGTAGGACAATCACAACAATTTATCTTTTTTTTGGTTTTCTTGTTTTGCCTCTTTTGCACTGGTCCGTCGTCCTCTCTTTCATTTCAATTTATTCGAAATGTTCAAGCAAACCATTTTGATTTTTTAACCTTTTCATTGCGTTGAAAATGTGCCCACAAACGATGTCAAACGTGGACAAAGGACATACGAATAGCTGGAATGGACACAGTAAAATAAAATCAATTTATATTGTAATAACATATTCAGCGTATTTTTTTAATGTCATGACATGGCCAGGCAACGAACAACGTATGTATGTATGTAGGTTGTAGGCAGCAAGCTATCTGAATGCACTGGGTAGGTACACTACAGCAGGAATGGTTGTTGTATATTTGTATTAGGGTATGTAACGCACCGATGCGATCATGCGGTCAAGTGTAATTTCAGTTCAATTTGTAATACAAATGCGTATAAATTAAAACTGCTTCATCTTCTATCAGCAATGCAGCTATCCGTAAAGAACTGTGGTTTGAATCGGAATACTGATAGAATCGCGGTAGCCATGGAATCTCCATAAGAGGACAATTCCTATTTGACTGATGTATGTAGGAATCAACCTATTTTATTATTATTCGTCGGCTTGACTTCATAAGCAGAAACTATTCCTGGAAGCAGTGGTCTACTTTTTACACACAATCCTTCGCAAAATATTTTATGCCGCAGGAAATCACTGTTATTTTAACAATTCGAATAATTTAAGTTGACCACAAGATGTCGTTATCTACATGCTGCACTACCTTACCAGATTGTTGATGGTTGTTTTTTTTTATATATTTTTCCCTTATAGTTAAATGTTTTCTTTTGATCCCTTTTCGCTGGCATTTAATACATTGATCGTCCTTTAATCGGTGCAACCATTTGTTTTATATGTTGTGTGGTTTCTACCATAAACGACGATTGGTGGAGATGGCATGAAAAGAATTCTTGATTACTGTTCTTCATTTTCTTTGATTTTGTAATATAAAGTTACCAAGAGTATCTGTAATGTAGGAGTTACAAAATCAAAGTTAATTTAGTAAGTTTCAAAGCGGTTTCGTTGTTTCAACCTTTAACGTTGTCATTCAATAAGTCGAGGTTCACACTAGAGTGGTTTCATGAAACAAATGTCACCAAATAAGACCGAGGTCCACACTAGAGTAATACGAAATTCCTACAGTATGTACTTGATCTAAACAAATTTCAAAACTTCTATTAGGTTTCGGTTTATATATTTATGTTATTATGTTCATTTACTCTGGTATTTATTATCATCTCGATTTCATTAGACGTAAAATGTATAAAAACTTCTGTCAACCATATAAAAATTGAGCCAATTGAGCCAAAATAAAGTGTCCGTCAGTTTGCTATGTGAGGGTTAAAAGTAGTTTAGTTTACATTTTGATCATTTAATGATATATTCCGCATATCAACTACACACCTAACAACTGTTATACTATACATAACATTGAATGAACATGATAAGACTTTAAATTTACTGCTTACAGATAAGTCTGCATCAATGCGGTCGTACATCTCGTGTTTTGTATCCGGTGTTAGGACTTTTTGAACTTTTTTCTCAAAAATGATTTCCTGTAGCAAAAATGAATGAACTTTTGCCTATTGATGGCTTAAAAACGTTTATTCAATGTACGTATTAAACAAGTGAGCCAAGGCTATAGTCGGGTCGGGGACGACTATGTGATACCCTACACCACTACCCCTGTTCATAAGCTTTTGACTAATTAAATTCAAAATATTAAAATTGGGATAGCTTAGCGCCTTTGCTCTGAATGTCTTCATTAACACAGGTCAATTTTTTTGAAACGCATTTAAGTACTGTCGATGCACCAACCCAAATAAAAAATGGAAAAGTGGGATGTATGCAAACCATCAATAGGCTTCTTTTTTTTTTTTTTTTGTTAGACCCCCATCAACCCCCCAAAATTTCGTGAGGATCCGATCAAAATTTCGTAGTGTGATTGCACAAAAATTGAAAAAGGGATGCATTACCGACTATTGGGATATCTCTGTTGTTTGACCACCTATGACAACCTACTTCACATAGTTGTAAAGGTGATATTTTCTACTTTCCTTGCCAGGTTTTGCTTTTGATATACCTCCTAATGAAGACTATTGCGATATCTCCGTTATTTGGATACCTACGCCAACCTGCTTTACATCATTGTAATGATGGGATTTTTTACTTTCATTGCCAGACTTTGCTTTTGGAAGGTCCCGAACCAAAGCTGTGATATTCGTCATTATTATTAAAATCGCAAAAATGAAAAGTTGTGTTCTATTAGCGGCTTTTGCGATATCTTCGTTGTTTGACCACCTACGACAACCTACGTAACATCGTTGCAAAGGCGTTTGATATACCCCTTTTAGAAGCGGAGATATTCGCTTTGAAATAAAACGTTGACTTTTTCTCCAAATAAGTTTTTTGCCCATTCTGACCCCTGAATATTATCCGACCATTACCAAAATCAATAGGCTTCTTTCTCTGTAGGATCCCCATTAGCCCCCAAAATTTCGTGACGATCCGATCAAAATTCCGACCTGTAGCGTGATGAAAAATGAAAAAATGGGATGTATTGCCGATTATTGTGATATATCCGTTATGTGGCCACCTACGCCAACCTACTCTGCATCACTGTAAAGATGGGATTTTCTACTTTCATAGTCAGACATTGTTTTTGGAAGATCCCCAACCGAAACTGTGATATTCGTCATTATTATTAAAATCGCAAAATCGTTGTTTGATCACCTACGAGAACCTACTTTACATCATTAGAAAGGCGATATTTTCTACTTTCATGGCCATGTTCTGCTTTTGGTATACCCCATATTGAAGCTGAGATATTCGCTTAGGAAAAAAAACGTTGTCTTTTTCTCCAAATAAGTTTTTTGCCCATTACGACCCCTGAATATTATCCGACCATCACCAAAATCAAAAGGCTTCTTTCTCTGTAGGATCCCCATTAGCCCCCAAAATTTCTTGACGATCCGATCAAAATTGAGACCTGTAGCGTGATTTCCAAAAAAGTGGAAAAATGGGATGTATTACCGACTATTGCGATATCTCCGTTATTTGGTCACCTACGCCGACCTAGTTTAAATCATTGTAAAGATCTTCTACTTTCATAGCCAGGGTTTGCTTGCGGAAAGTCCCCAAACAAAGCTGTGATATTCGTCATTATATTTAAAATAGCAAAAATGAAAATTTTATTTGCGACTATCGTGATATCTTCGTTGTTTGATCACCTACGAGAACCTACTTTACATCATTAGAAAGGTGATATTTCCTACTTTTATTGCCAGGTTTGCTTTTGGTATACCCCGTATAGAAGCTGAGATATTCGCTTTCGAAAAAAACGTTGTCTTTTTATCCACATAAGTTTTTTGCCCATTCCGACCCCTAAATATTATCCGACCATCAACAAAATCAATAGGCTTCTTCCCCTCCGGGATCCCCATCAACATCCAAAATTTCGTGACGATTCAATCAAAATTGCGACACACATAGCCAGATCGACTCAGCTCATCGAGACATTCATTTTGGTATATATAAGTATGGGTCTACGACCATTATTTCGATGCGTTACAAACTTTTTGGCCAAAGCCAACTTATAATACCCTCCCCACATAGTGGGGTAGGGTATAAAAAGGTTTGACCTTAAATAAATTTACTTACTTACTTACTTACTTACGTCACCCATTACAGAACTAAGAAAAGATCTCCAATTCTCTCTGTTTAGTGCTTCGCTTTCTGAAATACCGCGCCTTGTCATCTCTTCATCAACTTGTTTGCGCCATCTATTCTTTGGCCTGCCAATTCTGCGTGCACCACCATGCGGCCCGAATTTATAAGCCTTTTTAGCGGGTTCATCATCGCGCATTCTTATTATATGGCCTAGCCAACGCAATCGCTTCATCTCGATACGTTTAACTATATTGAAGTTTAACAGCTCGTGGTTCATACGACGTCGATATTCCCCGTCAACGCAGATTGGTCCGTAGATCTTTCGAAGAATTTTTCTCTCAAACACGCCAAGCACTGCCGTATCTGCTTGCGCAAGTACCCAGGCTTCGGAACCATACATCAGCACGGGTAGTATCAGTGTTTTGTAAAGCGTTATTTTTGTTTGACGAGTTGTGGCTTTGTTTTTAAAGTGCTTACTTAAGCCAAAGTAGCATCTGTTGGCCAATACAATTCTTCTTTTTATTTCACAACTGATGTCGTTTGTTGTGTTTACGGCTGTGCCGAGGTATACGAAGTCTTTTATTACCTCAAAATTATAGGAACCAACTTCAACAGTTGGTCCGATCTCAATTTACGCATTGCGCGTCGACACCATCAGCTTGGTCTTCTTGCCGTTGATCGCCAGACCCACTTTAGCAGATTCTCCTTCGACCTTCATAAATGTATCGGTTACTTCTTTTACTGATCGTCCCATGATGTCTATATCATCAGGATAAGCAAGTAACATTTGGCTATTGGTGTAAATTGTGCCACTTCTTTTGACGTTTGCCTCTCGTATAACCTTTTCTAGCAGGATGTTGAAAAGATCACACGAAAGGCTGTCTCCTTGCCTGAAACCTCCTTTGGTACAAAACTATTCGGAGAGGTCCTTTCCTATTTTAACTGAAGATCTTCTGCCTGTTAGAGTCATTTTACAAAGCCGAATGAGCTTTGCGGGGATACCAAATTCAGACATAGCTTGGAATACCCTTGAACGTAGCAGGCTGTCGAAAGCTGCTTTATAATCGACAAAAAGGTCGTAGGTGTCGATCTGCTTCTCTTGGGTCTTCTCCAGGATTTGCCGCAGGGTAAATATCTGGTCAATGGTGGACTAGCCAGGTCTAAAGCTGCATTGGTATGGTCCAATTATTTCGTTGACCATGGGCTTTATTCGTTCGCACAATATCCCTGACACGATCTTGTAGGCAATAGGGAGTAGACTTATGCCCCCATAGTTGGAGCATAAAGTTTAATCTCCTTTCTTATGGACGGGACACAGGATGCTTAGGTTCCGATCGTCGGGTACGCGTTCTTCCTGCTAACTAGCTGATGCATATATAATTCTATTATTATACTTCAGCCGGTTTATTGCTGTCTTTACCTCATCTTGACCGGGTGGTATACATTCAATACCATCTTCTGGGATTGGATCTGTGGTATCTTCGTCGACTTCGCTACTATTGGATACCAACAGTTTGGAAAAATGCTCTTTCCATATCCTTAGCACACTAACTGTATCAGTTACCAGATTACTTTGCTGGTCTCTACAGGAGGATGTGCCATTTCCAAAGCCATCAGTTTGATGTTTCACTCTTTGGTAGAATTTTCGGACATCTTTCTGTCTCCTGTACATCTCGATTTGTTCACACTCCCGCATTTCCATCTCTCTCTTTTTCCTGCGGAAAAGACGTTTCTCCTCTCTCCCTTTCTCCCGATACCTCCCTCGTGCGCTACGCGTTGCTACTGATTGTTAAGTAGCCCTATATGCCGCATTTTTCTCTTCGGTAGCAGCACGACACTCCTGATCATACCATAGATTCCTTGTGGAAGTCTCTGGTATCCAAGTATGGATTTTGCGGCTGTTTGTATGGAGTGGGCAATACTTTGCCATTGCGCTGATATGTTATCGAGATGAGGAGTGCTTTGATTAAGCAACGTGATCAATTTGATTTCTTGTTCTTTGATCTGGCGACAGCCAGTTGCCCTTATGAATATCGAGATGCTTAAATCTGGTACTGCTAACTACCATGTTTCTTGCAGCTGCAAAGTCTATCAGCCTCATACCATTGCCACATGTTTCACTGTGGAGACTGAAGGCCAAAGATATTCTCCTTTCCAATTTTGGCATTAAAATAATATAATTTTAAAATAGTATAATTTTAATGTACTGGGCAGGGCAACGTTCATATGTTTCTTCTAAGCGCTCGTAAAATATATCATTGGTCTGTTCGTCTTTGTCTTCAGTGGGAGCATGAGCGCAAATAGAGCTGATGCTGAAGAATTTTGCTTTCAATCGAATTGCAATGAGTCTTTCGTTCACTGTTGTGAAGCTGGAGACCTTTTTTTTAACCTCCGACCAACTACAAATCCGCAACCAACCTCATGCTTTGTGGCATGGCAGCTATAATACAGTGCGTCACCTTTAGGTGTTGTTGTGACGCCTTTCCCGTTCCATCGTATTTCCTGTATGGCAGTAATGTCGGCCTTGTACTTTTCAAGTACATCTACCAGTGGGTAAACTGCACCTTCTCTATAAAGAGTGCGAACATTCCAGGTGCAGATTCGTCAACTTTAGAGGGGTTTGTTTTTTTTCTTTCGTTTTTTTTCATAGTAGGCTGTTTTTTCTAGGGAAGGGTTACTAACCCGATGCCCAAACCCAAGTTTTTAACGTTCTTATGGGTGAACGCGCGGCACATGTTAGCTCACTACCTTCAACCAGTTGACACCACGGGGAGGTCAGTGTCCACTTGAGATGAAAGAAGGAACAAGATAAATCCTGGGCTTTGCCATGTTAAAGCCGGTCAGGACCGTTCCTTGGTATCTTCCATCCCCTACGTCACCCATCATAAATTTAGTGAAAACAAAAGATTATGCCATTTTGTTTATGTCGTGTGGTTCCAAAGCTTATTTTCAGTTATATGTCTGCTTATAGTGACTTCAAAAGTTTGTCAAAGAAGCTCATATAGAAAATGTTTCAAATTATTTGTGCGAGACCTTTTCTTATCGAACCACCTTTTAATTAAGATGTTTTCCTGTAGCACGGATGAATGAAAAAAAAAATTGAAAAAAAATTATATTTTTGTTAAAAAGTTATATCTGAAAAAAGCGTTTACGACATTTTTATGATTCTCAAATTCATTAAACAAGTAGAAAAGAATCAGTCGGCTTTTCCGACAGAGATATACCCTCAGTCTGTGTGAATTGGAACTTTTATCTACGGATAGATCGAATGTATATCACAATTTTTGGCCCTTTTTGGTCATTTGAAGTTGTCGACAAAAATGTGGATTAGAGGATTAAAGTTCAAAAATGTTGCGGAGGAGGTACTTAAAGGAATGGATCGTCATAGTCCATTATATAAGTGGATCTTATTTTGGGAGTCATATCTCTTCGATAGATATCGCACCCACTAGTAATTTCAGTGGGTCATCTTATAACTTTCGGACCAGTATGCCTGGAAGCATGGACTTGTTCACGGATAACATAATATCGCTGTAGGCAGGACCACAACGAACAGCATCGCTATACATCTCCAAAGGATCTTCGGTCTGCTGGAACTAAACTGCACTAAGACACAAATGTTGAACTTTCATGGGAGAGGTACCCTATGGAGAGGACCGATATGGGCCATTTTAGAAGTTAAACTAAATTTGGACAAAATATTGAGAGATCCAAAATGTTGGCCAAATTGGTTACCCCGATATCGTGCATACCATTTTAGCGACATTTTTTTATTATTGGGGTAAGTATAAGAAGTTGTGGACCGGTATTGCCCATATTGGAACTGAAACTAAGTTTGGGCAAAATATGGCAAAAGCTAAATTTTGAACCAAATCGGTCAGTTCGAGAGTTATCGTGCTCTCCAGCCACTACATATTGTGTCATAGGGGTTTTTACACCTTTCGGGATTGTTTTCCCAAGAAGTATGAACTTGCCCCTGAAAAAACTGTTACCGTCGTAATTGAGTCAGCGAATGCGAGTTGCTTCAACAAAAATCAAAGTGATTCGAGAACATGTCTTAAAGTGAACTTATCCGAAACTTTGTGTGGGAGATACCCGAAGAATGGACAAATATAGGCCATATTCGAACCTGATCTATACTCGTATCTGGTAGATATGTTAGGATGTATAAAGTACATATATGCCAAATCGGTCACCCCCTTCAAGAGTTATCGTGCGCACAATTTTTTCGGAACATTTTTCAACTTTTGTGGGGAAGGTACCTGAAGGAGTGGACTGATATGGCTTATCTTCGAACTTAAACTAAATTTACGAAGGCAACATTTTGGACCGAATCGGCAGATCCGTTCGAGAGATAGTTTTGCGCTCCCACCACTACAAACGGTGACATAGGGGTTTTTGCACCTTTCAGGCTATTTACTCAGGAAGTAGGGACTTGTCCCAGATAAAAATTATACCGTCTTATGGAGGGCAGAGAATAAATGTTGTTACAAGAAAAATCAAAGCGATGAACTATTCCGAAATTTTGTGTGCGAGGTACCCGAAGGAGTAGACAATCTGGATAAAAACTGTAAAATATTACCCAAACCCTATATCAAAAACAAGGACTGCTAAGAATGTTATATGTTATGGTTACAGATTTCTTTTATTCAGAGACTCACAGTGAAATTTGATTTAGAACATTTCTTTCTTTAACAATATCCCCAAACAGTGAAGGATTTTGGTAGATTTTGATCCACTATGGAATTATTTAAATTAACAGTCCAAAATTAAAACAAATGATTTCATCCATAAATGTATAAATTTATTATCTAATTTTCTTAAGAAAATAGTATACCTGTATATATGGTTTATTCCGTAACTCATAGTGAAATTTTGTGTAGATTTTTTTTCCTTTTGACACTTTTCACTTAAAACCAAGTTTATATTATCAACTGGAAATAAGAAGAAACAAAATTTCATTAAAAAAATATTTTCATGTTTTTTCAGCAAAATTGATACTGATACTATGATACTATGTATGAATAATAAATAAATAAATAAATATTTTCATGATATGTAATGTAAAAAGACATTTCTCTTCTTTAGTGACCCATAGTGAACTTTAACGAAGAATATTTTTGCTTTTGACATCATCTCTCTAAAATTATGTTTTGAGGGACAATTTTGAATAAACTCAGATGAAGTCCGACTTTAACCCTAAAACGTGTTTTTCATTTTTAGAGATTCCTGGCGACTTGATAAGATTTACAGATTTGGTATATTCTGAGACCTATAGTAAAATTTTATGACGAACAATTTTGTAGAATTTTTGGATTTGATATGATCACATTTTAAAGGAGTTTTTGAAAGATTTTCGAAAAAAGGACCAAAAAGATCCCTTTGGTGAACTGCATGAGGCTGAAAATTTTTAACAAAAATATTCCCCACATCCCCCTCTGTAAAGTTGCCAAAGACTCTATATACCTTAAATGCAAGAATTCCAAGATATCTTAACTCGAATATTTCGAAAAAAAAAAACTAGAAATGGGCGGAACTTACCCCGCCTACTTTGGTTACCTTGCTATGTAAACTGTGAAAACGCCGATACAAATGTAAGTTTTTCCCATCATTTTGAAAAAAAATTAATTTTGTTGCACAGTGTTATATATCTGCTTACAGTGATTTCAAAAAATTGCCATTATTCTGATAAAATCAATTGTTTTTAAATCATTTGTGCGTGAGGTTTTTTCACCAAATCACGTTATAATTAAGATTTTATGTAATCTTATGCAGAAACTGATCACGCTATGATACAGGGATGTGAGGTTGTAAAAAAGTCATAACTCTAATGCACAACCGCCTTGCATTCAGAAGGTCTTCGGTTCGATTCCCAGGCCAGGCAACATCAAATTTTCAACGGCAGCAAAATACACCTCGGTAATGTTGGCGACATTGAGTATTTTAGCCATGTAAAACTTCTCTACAAGTGGTGTCGTAAGACACCACGTTCGGACTTGGCGATAAAAAGTAGGTCCCATATCAACGAACTAGTATGAATCGGGATGCACTCATCCCTTCTGGGATGTTTGTGGAACAATTATTATTACTATTATCTAATCTTAGGTAAAAAATAATTAAAATATGATATAGTGATACCGAGTTTGTAAAATAATGCATAATCCTAGTGCACACTACGTGCTAATTTTCGATATTTTGTGTGGGAAGTACACGAATGGTTATATCCATTTAGTCCATATGTAGACCTAATCTATTCCACGAAGAATTATTACCATATTCAAAGTTATGACCGATTCGGTTACTCCCTTCGAGACTTATCTTGCGAACCATTTACACAATTTGTTTTTTTTTTTAACTTTTGTGGTGGATGTACGGAAAGGAGTGGACCGATATGGTCTATCTTTGAACTTAAACAAACTTTGAACAAAATATTACCATATCCAAAATTTGAATCAAATCGATTAATCCGTTCGAGAGTTATCGTGCTAGACAGACAGACGGACATGACTAAATCAACTCCAAATTGTCTGAAACGGATTGAAAAATATGCATAAATGTAGATTTATTACGTCAACACTATACACTATAAAAAATTGGAAGAGCTAGATCAACAATATCGATCCTCCAAAAACAAAGACGAATTTATTTACACGAAATATATAAAATTAAATTTATATGGTAAAAACCAAATTTCTTTTGCAATTCCATTTTAAATTTCATCTACGATTTTTGGTATAGAGGTTAAGAAAAATTCCATGTTTCAAATCTGTTTGCGGTCACAAAATTGGCCGATGCGCGCAAAAGTTATAGCGGTTTTTACTCTCTTGTAAAGATCCAACAAAATTTCTAAAACTTGTTACATTTTCGAAGAAAAATAAAAAAATGTGGGAACATATGTAAATAATAGTACCTCCGAGGTATAAACCTCTAAAAAATAAATTGAAAATACGTACAGAATCAAGACAACGAGTGGTTGGAAGCTTCGTACGAGATAAGTGGCTGGTGGAGTGGTAAGGCCCAGCGACTCGTTATTAGGTTCGGATGCGGCGATTCGCAGATGCCCTGGAGCTGGATGACTCGGTGTTCAGTAATAGATGGAAGAACGACCGACTTGGGGATTCGTTATTGCAATAGTAATTGATTTGATGAAGATCGGGAACTCGGTGATTCGCTGTTTGGTAGTAAATGATTTGACGATTCGTGTTGTAGATGGCCGGCCACTCGGGGTTCGTATGTGTTCGGCCACTCGGTGATTCGTGTAGTAGATGTTCGGCCACTCGGTGTTCAGGGTTCGGCCACTCGATGATTCGTGTTGTAGATGTTCGGCCATTCGGTTTTCGTATGGTTGCTCGGGTTGCGGATAGTTAGTTCTAAGTTAAACTCTACAGTATACTACGAGTACTGACTAGTGGAACCAGAAGATGGGGTGGAACAACATCCGAAGATGGAGTGGAACAACACCCGAAGGCGGAGTGGAACAACACCCCGACGTGGAGTGGAACAACATCCGAAGATGGAGTGGAACAACACCCGTAGGTGGAGTGGAACAACACCCGTAGGTGGAGTGGCAGAACACCCGAAGGTGGAGTGGAACAACGCCCGAAGGGGTAGCTTTCAAAAGTACTTCCCAACTTCTATACACTTCCGTGTCGGACTCCCTGCAGTAGCAAGCCTGTCCGTCCCTTCACAAACTGAAATATTTAAGAGAATGGTTGCACAAAGCGATTGAGAATTACTCCGTTGTTGTCATGCTGGTAGCGTTACCCAACAATGTGTACTGGTTGTATCGTTAGGGGTTTTATCGGTGTGGATGGCATTGAGTTGTTGTATTATGTTCGTGATCATTTTGTCACGTTACAACACCTTTTCGCGAATATTATAATCGCGTCTCAAGGATTCCATGCGCGAAATTGTCAAAATATATGTTTGCAAATTTTCCTACTTTAAAGGCCGCCATTTTAGTGGATGAATTCGAACGCGGCAGGGTTCATTAGCTTTATAGCACTAGAAAACTGGTTTAATGAATTCAATCGTGGCCATTACTCACAAAAAAATGAAGGTCGTGAGGGACGCCCAAAATCGGCCGATGTGCCAGAAAAAAATATACCGTATGTGAACGGATAATTCGAGATCGCCATGTTACATAACGTGAGATAGAGACATCCTTGGGCATTGCTTCCATCAAGTAACATTTGATATTGCGTAAACACCTGGCCGCAAAAATTGATTTTTCTCCTTCGATCCAGGAAAATTGGACAATCGCTCAAAAAGAGGTTCTTGTGGATTTGTGCAAAGAAATATATATAAAAATCAAATGTCGTTCGTTGGTAATGGCATCAGTTGAGAACGACTGGACCGATTTGGATAATTCTTTCTGTAAAATGTGCGCCATAACCCGACTTAGGTTTTTGTGCAAAGAAAAGTTGACCAAGTCCACTCTTACGCCCACCCTTCTTAAAATACGTTACATCTACAAAACTTCTGAACAGATTTTACTGAAATTTTCAGGGAATGTCACCGGTGAAAAAAGGATGCATATTTTCTTGAATTTCGAAGCGGGCGGGGTACTTCCCTTTGCCATATTAAAAAAAACGTCGTATCGTCTTGAATAAAAACCAAATTCCGTCATGGTCCAACTTAGTTTTTTTTTCCTGAGATTGTCAGGGAATGTACAGGGATGGCCCCGGAAAGAGACTACATATTTTATTGAATTCCAGAGATGGCGGAGTACCTTTATATTTGCAAAAACTACGCATGCATATGTTTAAAATTTTACGGATTAATCTACAATCTAGATACTTCTTACGGACCTAAAGACCCAACCAATGTGCGATAGTAAATCTTAACTTTTACGCCCACTTTTTTCAATTTTTATCTTTTCTACAAACACTTCTGAACCGATTTTTCTGAAATTGTCAGGGAATGTACATGGGTGGCCCCCGGTTTAAATATGCTACAAATTCAGTTGAATTTCGAAAGGGGTAACTTCCCCTATACCCTATTTTTTTAAAATGTTATATTTACAATAATTACACATGTGTCTATTTGGAAGTTTATTCGCGACAATTGTGGTTGTGTTTCCGACCTTACCCACTTTTTTAGGACCCAAAGGCTTGACCACACCCACTTTTTAAAATATGTTACATCTACAAAACTACTGAACCGATTTTCCTGAAATTTTCAGGAAATGTACAGGGATGGCCCACGGTGAAAATAGTATGCATATTTTCTGGAATTTTGAAGGGGGCCTGTTAAAAAAACGTCTTATCTTTATGAATAAAAATTAAATGCTGTCGTAACCCGAATTAGTTTTTTTATGGAAAGAAAAGTTTACCACGCCCACTTTTTCAATTTCCAATTTAAATATTTTCTGCAAAAACTACTCAAATTGTCAGGGAATGTACGGGGATGGCCCCCGAAAACAGCTACATATTTTATTGAATTCCAGAGGGGGCGGGGTACCTCCTATTTGCGATATTTTTAAAAAACATTATATTTGCAAGAATTATGCATGCACCGGTATAGGCAAAGGTACTTCTTTAGGGCCTAAAGACCTGACCACGCCTGTTTTTTAAATATGACAAAATTCCAATACTACTGAAGGGATTTCCATAAAATTTACAGCTCAATGTTTGCCGTTGCTATGTACATTTTATGAATTTCGAAAGAGGTGGGGTACCTTCCCATGCTATTCTTTTAAACGCTATATGTATAAGCCAAACTTATGATTATATCGGTTTCAGCATACATTTTGGTAGGCAATGAAGTTGTGTGTACCCTAGGTACATATTTATACCCTATACCACAATGTGGAAAAGGGTATTATAAGTTTGTTTTGGTAAAAATTCATGTAACACCGCGAAATATTCGTCGGAGACCCCCAATGTGGTATACCAATCTTCATATCTCGACGAGATAAAGCGATTTTGAGATGTGTGTCTGTCCGTCCGTCCGTCCGTCTGTCCATTATAAATTGTAAACACGCTCCAGGCCGCAATTATGGACCGATCGTCACGAAATTTTGTATGGAGGTCGGGTTCAGATCAGAATAGATCCCTATTCTTATTGGTGATGATCGAGAAATATTAAGCGGGTGAAATGGACCAAAAACAAAATTTTTATCCGATTTTGTAGCGGCTCTGTATGTCGCAATTATAGTCTGATCGCCTCGAAATTTTAAATAATGTAAGATTATATGACAAAGAAGAAGCTTGCTATTTGAGATGGTGATCGGATGATGTTTAGAGGGTTAAATGGACCACAACTTTTGTGTGAAAATTGTGAAAATTTTTAATATACCGGTAATATTTTTATTCCTTGACCACTCATTCCGCCCACATAAATAGTTTTTGGAAGGACAACAATTGCCCTTTCAATTAATGCCAATTATGTTGATTTATGTGGTCAGATAACAGAGTTACAACCTAATATATCGTGTGTTTTGCTTGTAATGTAATCAAAAGCATACTAGAGGTCGCAATTATATATCAATAGTTCCGAAATTTTGAACGAGGTAGGGGTTTAGGTCGAAGAAGATGTCTACAATTTTTGATGATGATCTGATATTATTTAGCGGGTGCAATGGACCATTACTTTTGTATGCTAAATAAAGACATTTTATTTTTGATCCATATTTGAATCCCTGGAGGCCATATACCGGCAAAGTCGCCTATATATGAAAAATTAACTACCGATCTTTCCTCTGATGAAAATTGCAATAATATGTGTGCTTGGTAACGGACCTACTAGCTAAGATATAATGAGTTTTGTGAAGAGAACCACATCTTCCTGCCATGCTACAAATTTTCTGTGTCATGACAGACAAATTCCCAGTTCTTACAAATTGCGTGGAACCCTATCATATTACCTGTCCAATTGTTGAAAATTTAAAGATGTAGCAGAAATTGCTAAACAACGCAAATTTTCAAATTTAAGAATATTTTTTTAAAATGTACTGTATATAATTGTTCCACAAACATCCCAGTAGGGACAAGGGAGCCTTCTCTCATATCAATGAGAGCACCCCGATTAATATCAGCTCAATGATATGTAGACAGCGGAATTTTATGCAACACCTATTTTTGTAAAATTTGCATATGTTTGGCTTCTAATTAAATTCCAATCGAAATATGTATATCACATATGCAAAAATATGCGAAATGTATAAATTATGCATATGCAAATATTATTTTTGCATATGGAAAATTTCTGTATTTCACATATTTTCGTATGCTACATATATTTCAATAATATCTTCTAAAATGTTTATGTGTACATTTTTTGTTTGAAATTCACTTCAAACAAGTCAATAAAATAGAGAAATCTGTAACCAGAGCCACAATCTTCAAAATGTCGAAAATGGGGAGCTTTCGTAGTATGGGAGCTATATGAACGCCTAGACCTATACCGAAAAATTTCAGATGGAAAGTTTAATACCCCCAATGAAGACTTAATACCAAATTTTAGCCAATTCGGTGGGATATTGAGACCATAACCTTAAAAGTACAGAAAATCGGTAGGTTCTGGTTATGGAAGCTATATGAAGACGTGGACATATAACGACAAATTTCAGGTGGAAAGTTTTTTTACCTCCAACGAAGACTGAATACAAAATGTCAGCCATTTCAGTTTGATATTGAGGCCACAACCATCAAAATTTCAACCATGTACAACTTCTCTACAGGTGGTGTTTTAAGACAAGCCTTTCGGACTCGGCGATAAACAGTAGGCCCCATACTATTGCTGTAATATGAATCGTGGTGCACGCCCTGTCCCTTCTGTGATGTTTGTGGAACAATTATTATATTGTTATTTAAACTTAATGTGATAAGGTTGCAGACTTCAAAAATGTATTTCTTACAATGAGCTTATTTGTCCAAAAGAAACTTTGATTTGCTGAAAGCTAACTCGCAGGGTAGTGGTGTAGGGTATCGTATGGTCGGCCCTGTCCGACTATATCCTTTGCTTACTTGTTTTTTATATGTTATATCTTGAAAACTAATGACCACGCCCACTCTTTTTCATAAAATGTTCAGGAATGTCCCGTGCTCCAAAATGCTATATATTTGTAGACGAATTTCGGAATCTATTGTTTTATAATCGCTATATTTGCTAAACTTATGAGTGCATCGGGTTGCAAATTAGTTTGCTAGACAACCGTGGTTGCGCCCCGATCAAGAAAAACTATATATTCACAAATTTCCTTAAATGGTGAGGTTCAGCGGTCCATCAGCCATGAACAACTAAAATATACAAGTCCCAATTAGCGGGAGAATTCGACTTAACCATTTTTTTAACTTTTATAATTAGATCGCTTTAGGATAAAGACAGGGGACTTGGACGATAATAAATCCTAACAGCATAAATTGTCGAAAAAATCCCACAAAGTCCGTTAGAGAAAAAAAAGGTAACAGACCAAATCTGTTGATAAATTTAAAATCGTCCTCGGTTTGGCAATGCACCGAAGAAGTGAGGTAGAAAATACCTGCTTTAGAATTGTCTAGCATAAAGTCGATAAAAAGTTGTCATTAAAACTCATTACGACGGGCCAGCAACGCGGACCAGGGTCTGCTAATAAATAATAAAATTAGTTTGGATCAAATTCAAATTATGTGATTTAATGATTTATGACATATAAAAATATGTTGAATGAGGTTCACCTGTCCATTGTTATGAAAACATTTTCAACGACCTATACTGTTTTTGCAATATCTGAGAACAGTTGTGTCTTCTGATAAGGTTTGATAAGAATACAAACACCCATTACGAGAGATGTTTAGCAGTGACTTTGACGTGAATAGCACGCTCAAAATTGGTGAGAGAGCACGAAATGGGCATTGTAAAAATTATCTGCAAAACGTACTCAAAGCGTGAGTGACAAACTAAACATTTCGATTAAACAAACCACAAACTGGATTGCCATTTGCTCAACATTTTTAGGTAGATAATTTAAATTTTTGTTAAAATATATACATATATTTTTAAATTAAATATGTATATTTTTTGTAAAGAAAGTGAATAAATATATATGTATAATTTTTATGAAAATTGATTAGTAATATTTTTATGTTTATAACATACATATCTAAATTGATCCTATATAAAATTCTTATTATGAAAACCTATCTGAAGGTTTTATATGTTTTCGTTTTTTTTTAAAAAAGAACTCTTGTCCAGATTTACATTTGCTAATTTTTATAATTTAATTTTAATTTTATACACTGGAACTCTTATTATGGGCTTGATCTATCTTAGAAAAAAAATAAAAAATTAAAATTATATCTATGATCTACAAAAATGAATTCTACTTTCATTCATTAATTCATACGATTTTTTTGCAATTGCATGGCAACTCTAAATTATTTGCCATCAAGTGCTGTGGTATTTAATAAGTGCCCGGAATAATAACAACACAATAATCTTTGTATATCAATAGCACAAACCTAAGAGAATCGTTATCAAAACTCGAGAACAACAAATAAAGAAATTAATAACAAGTAAATAATACTCGAATTCTAAACTTGGAAAGCTATAAAAATATAATTTCACTTCATGTTATGCCCCGGTATTCCAAAACGCACGCAATCAGTTTTTGTCATTCTCTCTAAGCAGTCACACAGAAAACCTAAAGCCAAAAGCACTAATTAATGAGCAAAAATTAGAAAAAAAAACAGTGAAATAAAATATAAAGAAATAACAACAAAATTCTAAACCAACCTGTCAAAGTTGAAAATCAAACAAAAAACCTCCCGTGAAATTCATAAAGTGTAAAAAAAACATTACACAAAATTCGTAAGTTAAAACAAAACAACAACATTTGCAATACAACCAGTGTCAATATGGCAGAAGTTCATTGACTGTCTGTCTACTCACTATGAGTTGTTGTGCGATGCGTGCTTTGCGTGTCCCTTACAATGTTCTTTGTCAGTTGAAAATAAAGTGAATGGTTCTTTTTTTGTATTTGGCAGGGGAGTGCTTATGACAAGTGACGATGGCGAGTCTTGTTGTCGGCGGTCATCTGTTTTCTGTTCCTCTTTTTACTAAATTTTTCATTGTTTTCATTGAAAAGACATTCATACATAGCTCTTTGAGTTCGCTTCATATTCACTCAGATCAGGTTTAAGAGCAAATTAAATGAAGAAGAGTGAGTGAATGACAATTAATTACGACTGAGACCACTCAATTCTGATTTATTTGAGAGGGAAATAAGCTATGAATTGTTGAGGACTTAAAAGAATGACAGGAAAATACGGCGTAAGTCCGTCCAGCCGAACTTTTTATACCATAAGGAAACAAACAAGAGTTCCACAACAACCAATTATGGTTATGACACAGCCCATAAAAGCTAAAAATCAGACAATTCGATAATGTGAAGATTTGCCAGAATGTGCGGCAACATTGGCATTACCCTATCATGAGGTATCCTAAACCAAAACACAAACTTGATTATAATCTTATAATCTGGGGGACATTGAGAATTTTTGGAAGAACTATTACGATGTGCAAACTTTGTGCCAAATCGGGTACTCCCTTCGAGAATTATCTTGGCGGCCGTTGATTTTTCTTTAAGGTTTAGGATAATTATCTCCGGAAGTAGGGAATTGCGCCCAAGAAAATTATTATTACACGCAAAAAAAATCGGCCTCTCTAACATATGTCCCAAACATATTTTGCAGCAAACATATATATGTATGTTTGCAACAGTCCCAAACATAATATATGTTTGGGTCTGCAAACAAATATATGTTTGGGTGGAAACAAATATATGTTTGGGTGCAAACATATATATGTTTGGGTGCAAAGATATTTATGTTTGGGTGGAAACAATTTAATGTTTGGGTGCAAACATTTTATATGTTTGGGTGCAAACATTTTATATGTTTGGGTGCAAAAAAATACAAACCCAAAAGACACAAAAAAAAAAACAAACACATGCACCAGTGAGCGCTTACTAAGAGCAAGGGAGCGTAAAATTCAATGTAAAACACTTTAACATGTGTGCTCACTTGCTCTCAGTAAGAACTCACTGGCTATCTCCATAGTATACACACAAATGTTGAGGTTGTTTATTGGAAGGCAAAAGAACAACAAACACATAGGTACATACAAAATTCCAAAGAAATACATAACACAATTTAATAAAAGAAAAACTGATTGAAATAATTTGTAAATAGTCATACTTTTAAAAAGAAAAAATATATAGAAACGTAGTTGAACGCTTCTCCTTTGTTGTGAAATAAAACAAATTGTCCTCTTAGTTGAAATCATCAGCGGGGAATCGGCATCTAGAATCAAATGATTATGTAATGTAATAAATAAATATGGATATGCCATATTTCAAATATACATAAGTATGTATGTAATTACCAATATTAAATGCGATTTCTTCCTTGTCCAATAAAATAATTCTATTCAACTTTCCGATTCAATTATAAAATGTATTGGGCATTTAATTTACTAAAAAGCACAATTTCTTTAAGAAAACACAAAACACTGATTTATTCACTCACTTTACCGTCTTAACTCTACAAAGGCATCTAAAACACTGAAGAAAGAAATAAAATATAATTCATATCATTTCTTCTTTTCTTCTTCTCCTCCTAAGTTGGTTAACAACAACAAAACAAGAAACACACGAGTTTGTCGCATACACGCCACCAAAGCCCCCTTCTTCGCTTCTACGTCTTCTATTATACAATACACACAACTCTTCATTATAAAACAGCAATACACAGCCGCGAGAGCACTGTTATTACTCTCGTTGACAAACATCCTCTCTCCACCCATGAAAAAAATGTTCTAACATAAAAAATATGTTGGTACCCAAACATATCAAATTGAGATATGCTACAAAATGTTGCAAACATATATTTGTTTGGACCCAAACATATTATGTTTGGATCCAAACATTAATTTGTTTGCAACCGGTCCCAAACATGTTGTTTGGATCCAAACATATTTCTAACATAAATTTTTCTGCGTGCATATATCGAAATCTTTGAAATTTTCTATAAGCGGTAGTAATGGAGGAGTGGACCCATTTATATCTTCAGAAATTTTGGTAAACATTTTAGTCTTTTGTTGTTAAGATACCCAAAGGTGTGGACTGATATGGCCCATATTCGAACTTGACCAAATTATGAATAGTAGGAACAAGTCAAGAAACTAATAAAGTCTGAATTCTTAAACAAATTTTTTTTTTTTAAATTTTTGAAACAACTCAATGCGACTATAAACGCAGATTTTTTAAAGAATTTTTGGGACAACCCAAGACACCTATAAACGTGGATTTTTTAAAGAAGCTTTGGAAAAACTCCAGTTACCTATAATCGTGGATTTTTTAAAGAATATTTGGAACAATTCCAGGCAACTATAAACCTGGATTTTTAAAAGAATTTTTAGAACAACCCCAGGCACATATAAACGTGGATTTTTTAAAGAATTTTTAGAACAACCCCAGGCCCATATAAACTTGGATTTTTTAAAGAATTTTTGGAACAACTCCAGGCACCTATAAACGTGGATTTTTTAAAGAATTTTTGGAGCAACCCCAGGCACCTATAAATTTGGAAATTTTAAAGAGTTTTTGCAACACCTCCAGGCACCTATAAACGTGGATTTTTTAAAGAATTTTTGGAACAACTCCAGGCACCTGTTAACATGGATTTTTTAAAGAAGTTTTGGAGCAACTCCAGGCACCTATAAACGTGGATATTTTAAAGAAGTTTTGGAACAACTCAAGGCAATAAAAACGTGGATTTTTTAATGAATTTTTAGAACAACTCAAGGCGATAAAAACGAAGATTTTTAAATAATTGTTGGAACAATTCAAAGCATCTATAAACGTGAATTAAAAAAAAAATTGGAACAACTCCAGGTACCTATAAACGTGGGGTTTTTAAAGATTTTTTGGAACATCTCCAGGCACATATAAACGTGGATTTTCTAAAGAAGTTTTGGAACAACTCAAGGCATTAAAAACGTGGATTTTTTGATTAATTTTTATTTGGTAATACTACCTCTAGGCATACATCAGGGTCGAATATGGATTATATCGGTCCACTCCTTCAGGTACCTCGCACACAAAATTTGAAATAAGTGCAGTTTAGTGACACCTCACGAATCGTTATGAAATTTTTTGTAACAGGATGTTCGTGCGGCCCCCGTTACGTCATTGTATTTTTTTCGAGGGCAAGTCCATAGTTCCCGAGATAATGGCGCATAACCTCAAAAAAACGCTGCACTATGTCGCGAGTTCAAATAAACAGTGGCCAAATATAAAAGGAGTTGGCTTTGTCAGATGAATTTTGGTATAAATACTAATAGTGCAATACTTGTAGTGTCGAGAGCATAAAAATTGGGAAGGTCGGTCCACGTTTTGAGGGATAGTCCCCATGCAACAGTACTTCTTAATGTTTCGGTATTTTGAATATTTTAGCTAAACTTATGAACCAAATTGGTTGAATTTTGAGATGCGGGGTTTTCACTTTACAAAACACTTTTCCGATAAAAATTATGGACACAGGTCCACGTTTTGATATAGACCCCATATAACGGTACCTCCCGATTTTCAAAATTTTGAAGATTTTACATATGTTTCACGCCCAAATACGCCGAAATTTTGCATTGAGGGTTCCCAATGGACCAAAAAACTTTTCTGATAAAAATTATGTACATAGGTCCACGTTTTGATATAGCTCCAATAGAACGGTATCGCCCGATTTTCGGTATTTTAAAGGTTTTAGCCACAACCAATGTAGCTGATATTTTGTATATAGACTTCGCCAGGTCTTGCGAAATATTTTTACAGAGAATTGTTGGTGTTGTTTCACGTTTTGATATGACCCCCGTGAAACGGTACGCCCAATTTTCGGGTTTTTAAGGTTTTAGCCACATTATCCACCCAAAATTACAGAAATTTGGTGTTCAGTCTTCATATATTTTTGTGATTTTATTGAATACATCAAAATTTTGTATTCAAATAAGAGGATTTTCCTTAACATTTTTTTGACCGATTTTTTGTTAAAAATCCAAAATTTTGACTTTGTATTCTTTTCCTTGACGGTGTATTCTTTTTCGGGGACAAGTCCATACTTTTTGAGATAATGGCCCTGGAGCTCCAAAAAATCTGCCGCCACTAACTAAACTTGGTTGTGCCTAACATAACACTCGCGTACATACTTGGATTACGTCCAAATATGGAACGTACATCGTACCACGCCTTAGGGTGTCTCCCACACAAAATTTGGAACATGTAAATTTTAAGGGTTTTTTATACTCTCAGCATTTATGCTAACGAGGGTATATGGTAATATTCAAAAATGTTTTACAATCGTTGAAGTTGAGGTTCACCATTTAATAAGTCGCGAACTGTTAATATATTTTATAAAGTATTAATATATTTATATTAATTAAAGTGTTTTAGCCACGATCTCATAATATGGACCATAACAAATAATTTTCGTGGAAGCTGCGTTGGTGGTAATATAAAAAATGGGAAAAATGTGTTGAAGTAAACAAGTTTTTTTGTGTTCTTTCTTGATTTCTGGCCAAACCACGCAAAACTCAAACCTGTGCTCAAAGAAAGAACTAAAGAATACACCTTAGGCAACATGGTTATAGTGTATGACTTTTCGATATATACACTGCATCCCCCTAAAATCGATGCTGACATTCTGAAGTTTTGATTTCAGTGTTTTTCGAATTTTTCTTATAATTAGAGGGTGCAACTAGATGATAATACAAACTAGTTATTGGATTGTAGAACTCGCGATTCCGCGTCGTTCGATGTATATCTCATGAGTGTGCTCCGTACAGCTTCCTACTAATAGGAGTCCAAAGGCGAAAATTTGATGCGTAAATTTTCTGAAAAAACCTATTTTTTGGCTTTAAAATTTAATTTTTTTTCCCAATGGTATTTAAAAGGAAATTGACAATTTACCATATACACTTTCATACGGGCAAAATGTGCCTCATCGAAATAATGGTTTCAGACAATTTGGAGTCGATTGAGCAATGTCCGTCCGTCTGTCTGTGTGTCTGGCTGGTACGAACGATAACTCTCGAACGGATGAGCTGATTTGGTCCACAATTTGGCTTTCGTAATATTTTGTCCAAACTTAGTTTAAGTTCGAAGATGGAGTGGACCGTCCTTCCTGTACCTCCCCCACAAAAGTTCGAAAATGTTCGGAAAATTTGTTCGTACGATAACTCTTGAAGGGAGTAACCGATTTCGTCCATACTTTGCAAATCGTGAAATGTCTACCAGACTTAGATAATATGGACTCAATCGCTCCACTCCTTCGGGTACCTCCCACACAAAATTTCGGATAAGTTCAGTTTAGGACCTGCTCTCGAATCGCTTAATTTTTGTTTTAGCAACTTGTATTCACTGCCCCCATACGACGGTACAAGTTTCATCAGGGGCAAGTCCATACTTCCTGAGAAAATAGACTGAAAGTTGCACAAAACCACTATGACACCGCGCGACGTGTTTGGAGCACGACATAACTCTCGAACGGATTTGCCGATTGAGTCCAAAATTTGGCCTTATTAATATTTTGTCCAAACATAGTTTAAGTTCGAAAATAAGCCATATCGGTCCACTCCTTCAGGTACCTCCCCCAAAAAAATTTCAAAAATGTTCGGAAAATTTGTTCTTACGGTAACTTTTGGAGGGAGTGGCCGAATTGGTCCATACTTTACACATCCTAATATATCAACCAGATATATATCAGGTTCAAATATGGACTATATTTGTCCACTTCATCCAGTACCCCAAACAAAATTTCGGATAAGTTCACTTTTAGACCTTCTATTGAATCACTTTGATTTTTGTTGAAGCAACTTGCATTCGCTGCCTCAATTACTATGGTAAACGTTTTTTTTTTTTTCAGGGGCAAATCCATACTTCTTGAGCAAACAGCCTGAAGGGTGTAAAAACCCCCTATGGCACCATATGTAGTGACTGGAGATCCACTTCCATAATGGTCAATGTTGATCCATTCCTTTAAGTATTTCCTCCGCAAAACTTGTGCTCTCTAATCCTAATCAATATTTTTGTCGGTTCATACGCCCAAAATTTTTAAACCCCTCTAAATACATACGTTTTTTGGGAAAAAATTGTTTCAATATACACAGGCTGAGGGTATATCTCTGTCGGCCAAGCCAACTGAAACTTTTTTACTTGTTTTTACCTCTATCAGGGCAATTCCGGTAAACACTAGTATAATATAGGGCAAGCCTAGCTAATAAAGGACTTTCCATATATCATTAGATTGTTTGTACGTTCTGTGGACATAACCTTTAATGATTTTTCATAGCCATTATTTGGAAAATAACTTCAAAAATTAGAATTTTCTAGCCAAATTGCCTACAAAGGTACATTGGTTAAAACCATGACAAAATTACGTCAGGAACATCATTATGGGAATCAATGAAAAAAACTACTGAAAACGATAGAGAACCAATTATTCCACCAAACTGCTTAGTAAAAAGCGAACGATTTGGAAATTATGAATCGATTATTGTGGTGCATCATTTTCAATGCTCAATTTGAAAATTCCCATTTTTGGTTTTCGGGTAAAATTTTAGTATAACGGTACTGTAAACGGAATATTTTTGTGTGCCATCTTAAAGACATCTTTTCAAACTACAAAATTGTTTTTTGAATCGTTAAAAAAATTTCAACTCGATTTCAAGTTATCAACATTAACATTTTTTATTTCAGGTTGCATCATTTTCAGTGGCAGTCACTGTAGGTCCCAAAAACCATTATTTCGATGATAACTATTTTTGATCGTATCCTTAGCCAAAATATAACCATATAAATCCACCATATTCAGATGAGCGTGTGTGTATAAACGTGTAAAACTTGTATTAAAGCACGATATGTGTTTTTTATAAAAACCATAAATTTTCATTTTTAAATTCCCAATCCATCATAATTTTAAATTTCGCTATAAACCCACATTCTATTCTTTTTCTGCTTCCCTTAAATTGCAGTCAATCAAAAACTCAAACGAAGCCTTTTCCAAAACCCGGACGATAGGCTACATCAACGCTGCCATTACAGTTTGAACAACAAACCGCCACCATCTTTATCAACCACAACATCATTAGTGGTGCATCAACAACACACAGATCCGAACATCATCAGTCGTTCAGCTGGCAATAAAAAAGCAGGCGGAAACCCCTACAACGAACCAATAAAACTAAAACGAACGAAAAAATGTCCTCCGCCACCTCGTGTTCCTTGCTAACCACAAAACTACCAACATTCGAGGAGATTCTAAAAACGGCCAAAGAGACATTTCGTCAGAATTTTGGCCAAGAGCCAGAATTAGCCTGCTGTGCACCGGGACGTGTTAATTTGATTGGTGAACATGTTGATTACAATGACGGTTATGTTTTGCCCATGGTAAGTTAAATTGCAGATTCAGACAGATTTTTTGTTTCTATTTTTAATTCTGAATGGAATATGAACAACCAAAAAATCATAGCATTTGATTTTTTTGGATTGCCACTCATTAGCTGGAATTTATGAAGATTGAATTATTTTGGCATACGGCTGGCTGGCTCGGGATTTTTCATTTAATTAAAATAGGAAATTTATATAAAAAAAATTAGTAAATCTTTATATTCCATCCACCTTCAATTTAAACCAGGAAATATTTATTTAGTTCATTACAACTAAACCATTTATAAAGAAGTAACTGCATTTTTGTGCCAACGACATGAATGAGGGAGGTCGTATTTTTGTAATGAGCTTCGTTATGTTGGCATTCGTGGCATTTCATTTCGTGTTTCTTTTTTATTTACTTTTCAGGCCCTTCCTATGGTTACGGTCATTGTTGGCGGTCAACGTCCGGGAAATGAAGCCGATTTGATTACATGCTGTGCCGGTGCTGATGATCCAAAGCGTGTTAAATTTTCATTAACGGATTTGCAGCCGAGCCAGAAACCAAAGTGAGTATGAAGGCTTTAAGTGACTATAGCAATAATATTATCACATTAAAAAAAAGTGAAATAAGTTTGGTATGCTGCCGGAACAAATTTATAATTTACAAAAAAAGATTCGTAAAAAAACATGAAAATACCTAAAACATTTTATGCTTAGTTGTTGTTGTTGCAAAATCGTACATCGCATGATGCCAAACGTAGTTGATCCAAAACTGCTCTGGTTTGTCGTGGCAGGTAACGTTCTTCAGCTGCGATATATTGGGGATGTTGGTTGGTTGGTTCACGTGGTGGCTATATTTTATAGCCTCAATTAGTATGTAAGAGATACCGTTTTAAAAAACCACACCACTCGTTCAGAGAATTGCTATTTCGTTGTTGCATGTTGGCAGTTAAATCCAGCCTGATGAGTTAAGGAATCGCAGAAGATCTCCCAGACCTACTTCAGTTATCTCTGTGATATCACGAAGGAACGGTTGTCCTAGAGCTTTAAATCGTCGTTGCATTTGTGCAGGGCATTCATTTCCGCAGGTACGGCAGTGGTCATTGTGTGGTAGATTTATACGTTTTGCATGGTTACCAATTGCCCAGTGACCGGTTAGCACTGCAATAAGTATTGCAAGGTTCCGTCGCGTTTGATTGATTAGGAACTTATTTCGTTTGGCTTTGTATTGAGGCCATGTGACAACGTTGGATTTTAGTGCAAGGAGCGCCGCTTGACTGTCGACGAAGATTCCTATTGAGTTTGCTGTGTGATGTTGTAAAAGTTCAGTACAGGCCTCCTTTATTGCCAGTATCTCCACTTGAAAGACACTACAGTACTCAGGTAGCTTTGTAGATGTGTATATGTTTGCTTCTTCCGAAAACACACCTGATCCGACTCCACATTTCATCTTGGAGCCGTCCGTGTATACCTTAGTGTCATATGCTATCAATGGTGATCCATTACTCCATTCTCTTCTGCTTGGAAATTTGATTATAAAAGGCTGATCAAAATCCATTATAGGTACGCAATAAACAGCAGTGGTTGTTATTTCTTTCGGAAGTTTTTGAAGCATGCACGCATGTCCGTAAGCTCTGTCTCTCCACATTCCTAGAGCTCGGAGTCTTACCGCATTACATGTTGCTGTTGCTTTGATGTGTAAATCAATTGGCAATATGTGCATCATTATATTCGGCCGGACACGTTCGCATCGCCCCTGTTGCCCCGATGCATGCAGATCTTTGTAGGCTGTATAGTTTTTTCTGAGTTGTTTTCTTTTCCACTGCTGGCCACCATACTAGTGCTCCATATGTGAGAATTGGTCTGATTATGCTGGTGTACATTCATAACACCATTTTAGGTTTGAGGCCGCAACGGCTTCCAAACAATTTGCGACATGCGTAATATGCAACAGTTGCTTTGTGAGCACGGTGCTCCACATTACGTTTCCATGACAATATTGGGGATGTACTCCAAGTACTGAGAGTCACACATGCACTCTCACGAGTATTAGGATTATGAAATTTTTACAACCTCATATCCCTCCATTATAGCGTGACGAGTTTCTACATAAGATTACATGAAATACTAATTGGAAGGTGATTCGGTGAAACAACCTCACGCATAAAATGATTTTAAAACCGAATTTGTCAGAATTATGGGTTATTTTTTTGATATCACTGTAAGCAGATATACCCAACAAAAAATTTGCCTCCAAAGATGCAGTTAAATCATATGTACAAGTGATTTGGAATTGCATTAAATTATGCATTTCCACTCATGATTTTTATAAGATTGTGACTACTGAAAGATGCACTGCATTTTAACTAACCCTTTGGAATCGCATTTTAACTAATAGCATGCAGTCTAATTTGCATCCGAAGCACGTGTTTTGATGCAGTGCTTTGGATGTGAATTTTAAGACACTCTTGGGAATGTGTTTTTGTTCAGTTCAAATATGCAAGCCATTGCGAAAAATTCAAAAATAAATAAAAATAATTTATTGTTTGTGTAATACCCTAGACAGACGGCAGAGTTAATTTGCATTAAAAATTTTTTTAAATAAATATTTGAAGAAGATATTATTTTCGATAGAATGTGTACGGTGGGTAATCACATGTTTCTGAAAATAAAACTTAAAAAAACGATTAGCTGCTATGCTATTCGCGAAAGACCACTACTTATTTGAAAAATACGCGGAAATTTCTGATTTGTTTTCCTTTTTATACCCTCAGCATTTATGCTAACGAGGGTATATCGTCACCATAAATGCCCAAAGACGTAACGCACAAGAAAATCTAAATTCGTTGGAATTTGATACATAAAGCTAAAATACATGATCCGGCAAAATTTCAAGCTTCCACGTTCAAAAATAACGATCCTATTCAAGAAATGGCATTTCGGAAAATGGGAAATGATGAAATGATTTTGTTTAATGACAGATGCCAAAACCTAATTTTTTCGCGGGTTTGCGTTTATTATAAGATTGATATTCTATAAAACAGTTTTCATTTTTTAACGTTTTTTGCTTCTCCTGTAAAGTTTTGTTTATGTGGGTTACGTCTTCGGGCATTTATGGTGACGATATACACTTTCATACGGGCAAAATGTGCCTCATCGAAATAATGGTTTTAGACCCCAAGTATGTTTGGACGAAATGTGTTTCAGACACTTTGGAGTTGATTTATCCATGTCTGTCCGTCTGTCTGTCTGGCTGGCTGGGGCGCACGATAACTCTCGAACGGATCGACCGATTCGGTCCAAATTTTAGCTTTCGTAATATTTTGTCCAAACTTAGTTTAATTTCGAAGATGGGTTATATCGGTCCATTCCTTCCGGTACCTCCCCCACAAAAGTTCGGAAATGTTCGGAAAATTTGCGGGCATGATAACTCTTGAAGGGAGTAGCCGATTTGGTCCATACTTTGCACATAGTTAAATTTCTACCAGACTTAGATAAGGTTCCAATATGGACTCAATCGGCCCACTCCTTCGGGTACTTCCCACACAAAATTTCGGATAAGTTCACTTTAAGACATGCTCTCGGATCACTTTGATTTTTGTTGAAGCGATTTGCATTCGATACCTCCATTACGACGGTAACAGTTTTCTTGGGAAAACAGCCCGAAAGGTGTTAAAAACCCCTATTTTACCATATGTGGCGGTCGAACTGTTCAACCGATTTGGTCCATATTATATCCAGTTAGTTTCATGGGCAATACCGTTCCACAACTTTCGGTACTTCTCCCCAATATTTAAAAAATTTCACTAAAATGCTAGGATGATATCACTTGAATGAGGCAACCAATTTGGTCCAAACTTTGGATATTTGGAATATTTTACAAAATTTAGTTTAACTTTTAAAATGGCCCTATCGGTCCTCCCTAAGGGTACCTGCCCTATAAAAGTTCAACACTTGTGTCTTAGTGCAGTTAATTCCTAATCCACATTTTTGCGGCAAGTTCAAATGTCCAAAAAGGGCCACAAAATTCTGAAGAGGCCTTAAATACATTCGTTCGGACAAGCTTCGCTTCACATTGGCTGAGGGTATATACAGTGCTGCTCAAAACATTTGCAACTCAGATGCCTACATCACATTCAGTATATTTTTAGGGACATTTTGTGTTTTAAAATATGTTTGTTTTTGTTATTTGATTTTTTATTGACCATATTTTTAAGATTTAAAAAGGATTATTCAGTTATGAACACTTATGTTTAAAAATGCGTGAAATGTCGGAGGAACACATGTTTTAGCCTGCTCAAAACATTTGAACTTCGTGGTACGAATATCTATTAGTTCATTTTTGACGAGTTTTTTGTATTGATTGGCATCAAATTGTTTTTAATCAGAAGAAGAGGACAAAAAGCTTTCATGATGAGTACATTTTATCCCACATATGTTTACTTTTGATAGACAAGTATGCCGAAAACAAGACATGTCTAATTTTTTAAGAAAAACTTAAATTATGACCAGAAATGTTTACCAACGCTTTGCTAAAATAATAATTTTGGAAAATTGTGGATCCAACGAAGTCTAAAAATAAACATAGGAAAATCACAATATCTAAAACTGTAGCTGGATACCGCGTAAAAAGAACTAAAATCGCAATAAGATGGGAAGGAGATGCAAGGACAACAACATCTACTGCAGGGGATGATCAAATAATTATACGAATTATTAAGTAGATCTCTCAGAGGTCATCAACAGATGTTAAAAAAGACTTGACACCGATAAATCTATACAAACACCTCCGATATATACTAAGGACACCCGTATACCAAAATAGGCAAATTTTGGGAAAACAGTAATTTCCAGGAAAAATGGAATTTTTCATAGAAATTATTCAATAAATGTGTGGTTATGTTTTTGGAGTAGTGAAACCGACTACTTCTCGATATAAATCAATATTTAAGTTATATGACTTGAAAAATTTTGATTGATCACCAGAACGAAAGATAATAAAAATTGTCCCCTTATACGAAAAAGTTGACCCAAAATGTAGAAGGTGTTTTATATTGCCCTGGAGGTATTTTTATGGACAGAAATGGTACAGGATACATAAGGCCGAGATATTTATCAGGTCCAAGAACTAACCGGACAGGTAGCATGTCAAAATCTCACCACGTATACTCCAGAATTGTCGTATAACAGAATGTTTTGGCATAATACCGCTTCTAAACGTATATATAACCACTTTAAACTAGTATTTTTTGAAAATATGCTTAAGTTCTTATCGGACCCAATCGGCTATAGTAATCTAAACTCATATAGGAGGTTCCGGGACTCTAATCTGGACTCTAGACTATTAAATATCGAATAAAACCTTGGTATTTAACAATTATCCTTAGAGCACAGGATTCCGAAGGATATATTAATTTATTTAGTTAACTGGTTTCCTTTACGATATCTCCAGATAATAAATAAAATGTTTAATTCACAATATATTATCAAAACAAAAATAATTTCTTCAGATTTTGAATCAAATTTTCTCAGTTGCAAATCTTTTGAGCAGAACCAAAAGTGAGTTCGAGCTTCGTTTTGTATATTTTTTGTAAAATAAGTGAAATTTTTCCAAATTAATTTTTGTATCTTTAAAAAGGATTTAATAAAAAAATCAATCTACAAAAATATTGGCATTTCAAATCCCCAAACTACCTTAGAACTATATAAAATATGAACTGGTCATTCCAGTTGCAAATGTTTTGAGCAGCACTGTATCTGTCGGCAAAGCCGACTGACACATTTTTTTACTTCTTTTAATATATCTTACTTACTTACTTAGCTGGCCCATTACAGGACATTTGTTCCATAGACCGAACTAAGAAAACATCCCCAATTCTCTCTGTTTCGTGCTTCGCTTTTTGGTATGCCGCGCCTCGTCATCTCTTCATCCATTTGTTTGCGCCATCTATTCTTTGGCCTGCCAATTCTGCGTGCACCGCCATGTGGCTCGAATTTATACGCATTTTAGCGGGTTCATCATCGTTCATTCTTATTAAATAGCCTAGCCAACTCAATCGCTTCATCTCGATACGTTTAACTATATTGATGTCGTTGTATAGTTGATACAGCTCGTGGTTCATGCGACGTCGATATTCACCGTCAACGCAGATCGGTCCGTAGATCTTTCGAAGAATTTTTCTCTCAAACACGCCAAGCACTGCCCTACCTGCTTGCGCAAGTACCCACGCTTCGGAACCATACATCAGCACGGGTAATATCAGTGTTTTGTAAAGTAGCATCTGTTGGCCAATACAATTCTTCTTTTTATTTCACAACTGATGTCGTTTGTTGTGTTTACGGCGATGCCGAGGTATACGAAGTCTTTTACTACTTCAAAATTATAGGAACCAACTTCAACAGTTGGTCCGATTGCTCGTCGACACCATCAGCTTGGTCTTCCCGCCGATAACCCGGAGACCCACTTTAGCAGGTTCTCCTTCGACCTTCATAAAAGTATCGTTTACTTCTTTTACTGATCGTCCCATGATGTCTATATCATCAGCATAAGCAAGTAACATGTGGCTATTGGTGTAGATTGTGCCACATCGTTTGACGTTTGCCTCTCGTATAACCTTTTCTAGCAGGATGTTGAAAGATCACCCGAAAGCCTGTCTCGTTGCCTGAAACCTCTTTTGGTACAAAACTCTTCGGAGAGGTTCTTTTCTATTTTAACTGAAGACCTTGTGTCAGTTAGAGTCATTTTACAAAGCCGAATGAGCTTTGCGGGGATACCAAATTCAGACATTGCTTGGAATACCTTTGAACGTAGAGGGCTGCCGAATGCTGCTTTGCAATCGAGAAAAAGGTGGTAGGTGTCGATCTGCATCTCTTGGGTCTTCTCCAGGATTTTCCGCAGGGTAAATATCTGGTCCATGATGTACTTGCCAGGTCTAAAGCCGCATTGGTATGTTCCAATTATTTCGTTGACCATGGGCTTTAGTCGTTCGCACAATATCCTTGACACTATCTTGTAGGCGATAGGGAGAAGGTTTATGCCCCTTTAGTTGGAGCATAAAGTCTTATCTCCTTTCTTATGGACGAGACAAAGGATGCTCAGGTTCCAATCGTCGGGTACGCGTTCTTCCTGCCAGATGGAGCTAACTAGCTGATGCATACACCTTATCAGCGTGTCCCCTCCGGTTTTCAACAGTTCGGCTGGTAGGCCTCAGCTCCTGCTGCCTTATTATTCTTCAGCCGGTTTATTGCAGTCTTTACCTCATCTTGGCCGGGTGGTATACATTCAATACCATCTTCTGGGATTGGACTGATATTTTCGTCGACTTCGCTACTATTGGATACCAACAGTTTGGAAAATGCTCTTTCCATATCCTTAGCACACTATCTGTATCAGTTACCAGATTACCTTGCTGGTCTCTACAGGAGGATGTGCCAGTTCCAAAGCCATCAGTTTGATGTTTCACTCTTTGGTAGAATTTTCGGACTTCATTCTGTCTCCTGTACATCTCGTTCGCACTCCCGCTTTTCCATCTCTCTCTTGTTCGTGCGGAAAAGACGTTTCTCCTCTCTCCTTTTCTCCCGATATCTCTCTCGTGGAGGTCTCTGGTATCCAAGTACTGATTTTGCGGCTGTTTGCATGGAGTGGGCAAACTTTTGCCATTGTTCTGATATGTTATCGGGACGAGGAGTGCTTTGATTAAGCAGTTGAGTGGAATATGCTGTGGCTATCTGTTATGATTGCAGCTTACCGATGTCCAACTTCCGTGTTGTTTCTGTTCGCACTTTGTTTGCTACGTTTAATCTGGTACATACCTTGCCTGCAACAAGGTAGTGGCCCGAGTCTATGTTTGCACCTCGGAACGATCGTACATCCAACACTGTCTTCCATCTATCACAACGTGTTCTTTCATCTGGCGACAGCCAGGTGCCCTTATGAATATCGAGATGCTTAAATCTGGTACTGCTAACTACCATGTTTCTTGCAGCTGCAAAGTCTATCAGCCTCATGCCCGACTGTTGGGCCAAAGATATTCTCGCCTAGTATAATTTTAATGTCATGGGGAGGGCAACGGACATAAGTTTCTTCTAAGCGCTCGTAGAATATATCTTTGGTCTGTTCGTTCTTGTCTTTAGTGGGAGCATGAGCGCAAATAAAGCTGATGTTGAAGAATTTTGCTTTTAATCGATTTGCAGCGAGTCTTTCATTCACTGGGGTGAAGCTGGAGACCAGATGTTTTAACCTCCGACCAACTACAAATTCGCAACCAAACTCATGCTTTGTGTCATGGCAGCTATAAAACAGTGCGTCACCTTTAGATGTTGTTGTGACGCCTTTCCCGTTCCATCGTATTTCCTGTATGGCAGTAATGTCGGCCTTGTACTTTTCAAGTACATCTACCAGTGGGTAAAGAGTGCGAACATTCTAGGTGCAGACTCGCAGATCATGGACCTTAAAACGTTTGCGTCAACTCTTGAGAGATTTGTTTTTCTTTTCTTTCGGTTTTTCATAGTAGACTGTTTTTTCTAGGGAAGGGTTACTAACCCGTTCTTATGGGTGAACGCGCGGCACTCACTACCTTTAAAGGGTGTTAAAGGCAGTTCCCCAGGTGACACCACGGGGAGGTCAGTGTTCACTTGAGATGAAAGAGGGACCAAGATAAACCCCAGGCTTTCCCATGTTAAAGCCGGTCAGGACCGTTCCTTGGTATCTTCCATCCCCTATATCAGTTTTTATAAAAGTTATAAGAGTTTTATGAAAACCCAAGGAGTAGGTATTTATACCCTCAGCCTTTAGGCTAAAGAGGGTATTTACACTTTGATACGACCAAAAATGTGCCTCATCAAAATAATGGTTTTAGACCCCAAGTATGTTTGTACGATATCCGTTTCAGACAATTTTGAGTAGATCTAGCAATGTCCGTCCGTCTGTCTCTCTGTCTGGCAGGCTGGTGCGCACGATAACTCTCGAACGCATCAATCGATTCGGTTCAAATTTTGGGTATCGAAATATTTTGTCCAGATTCGATTTAAGTTCGAAGATGGGCCATATAGGTGCACTCCTTCAGGTACCTCCCCCACAAATGTTCAAAAATTGTCGCAAAACTTGTGCGCACGATAACTCTTGTAGGGAATAACCGATTTGGTCCATATTTTGCACATCTACCAAACTTAGATGGGGTTCCAATATGGACTCAATCGGTCCACTTCTTCGGGTACCTCCCACACAAAATTTCGGAAAAGTTCAGTTTAGGTACTTGTCCCGAATCGCCTTGATATTTGTTTACGCACGTTGTATTCGCTGTCCTCTATACTACGCTGTACATTTCATTAGGGGCATGTTCATACTTCCTGAGAAAATAGCCTGAAAGTTACAAAAACCCCTATGACACCGTGAGTAGTGGTTGGAGCGCAAGATAACTCTCGAACGGATCTGCCGATTCGGTCCAAAATTTGGCTTTCGTAATATAATGTCCAAACTCTTTTCAAGTTCAAAGATGGATTATATCGGTCCACTCTTTCCGGTACCTCCCCCACAAAAGTTCGAAAATGTTCGGAAAATTTGTACGTACGATAACTCTTGAAGGGAGTAACCGATTTGGTCCATACTTTGCACATTATGAAATTTCTGCCAGACTTGGATGAGGTTCCAATATGGACTCAATCGGTAAACTCCTTCGAGTACCTCCAACACAAAATTTCGGAATAGTTCAGTTTAGGACCTGCTCTCGAATCGCCTTGGTTTTTGTTGTAACATCTTGTATGCACTGTCCCCTATACGAAGGTACAAGTTTCCTCAGGGGCAAGTCCATACTTCCTGAAAAAATAGCCTGAAAGTTGAAAAACAAACCCTATGACACCATGTTTATGGGTGGAAGCGCAAGATAATTCTCGAACGGAAATGCCGATTCCGGCCAAAATTTTGCCTTCGTAATATTGTTTCCAAACTTAGTTCGTAGATAAGCCATATCGGTCCACTCCTTCAGGTACCTACCCCACAAAAGTTCAAAAATATTCGGAAAAATTGTGCGCACGATAACTGTTGATGGGAGTGACCGATTTGGTCCATACTTTACACATTTTCATAATATCTACCAGATATAGATCAGGTTCGAATATGGACTATATTTGTCCACTCCATCCCGTACCTCCCACATAAAATTTTGGATAAGTTCACTTTAAGACCTGCTATTGAATCACTTTGATTTTTGTTGAAGCAACTTGCATTCGCTGCCTCAATTACGATGGTAAAAGTTGTTTCAGGGGCAAGTCCATACTTCTTGAGAAAACAGCCCGAAGGGTGTAAAAAACCCCAATGGCACCCCCATGGTCTATGTCGGTCCATTCCTTTAAGTACCTTTTCCGCAAAATTTTTGAACTTTAATCCTAATCAACATTTTTGGCGTTTCATACGATCCCCTAAATACATAAGTTTTTTGTGAAAAAGTGTTTCAATTTGCACAGGCTGAGGGTATACCTCTGTCGGCAAAGCCGACTGATACTTTTTTACTTGTTTTCTTTAATTTTGGAAAAAATAATTTTTTGAAAAACAATAAAATAAAAATGTTTTTCCAATCTTTTTTAATTTTTTTGTGTTTTTGGGGTTTGTTTATTGTTAATATTTAGAACATATGAAAAACTCAAAAACACTCATATTTTGATGCAAAATATAAAAAAAACTCAAATTTTTAATTTTGTACTTGAAATCCTCTGAAACTACAAGACCGAATTCGAATGTTTTTAATGTATCGAAAATTATGAAAATATCTCTGTTCGTTCAAAAGTTACAGAGTTTTGACCAGGAAAAAAAAACGATTCTGAACCACTGTGTGGCGTACAAAGATTGGAACAAATCGGTTTCCTCTTTCGAGATATCTCGTGGTAACAAAACAGCCAGACATGCCTATATACATCGACTCTCAAATGTATGTAGGTTCTAAAACCATTATTGACTTACACAGACTAACTGACTGATGTTTTGACTTCAAATACCCATTTTTTGGTACCCACTGGCGCATAATGCTCCTTTATAGTCATGAATTATCAAATGTACTCTACTTAAGCCAAAACATTTCCAAGTAATTAACGAATAAAACAGTCTAAATATAACTGCTCATTTTAATCCTGGTGATATTCCCACTTAAACTATTTAAATTGTTAATGACAAAAATTAGACATTCAACAAAAACCAGAGTACCCTCCAACACTGCTCTACAATTGCAATTTATGGGGACATTTTTCTTTTTGGTTTAAAAATGTTGCTTATCTCTTCTCCGTGGACTTTGTAGTTTTGCATCTTGAAAATTGCCTTAAGTGTTCATCACCTGTCTTAACTGGTGAAAAAGAAGGAAACCAAAAAGTAACTGGAGAAGTTAGCCAACAAAGGATACCAAATGGTAAAAAAGAAAATCAACAGTGGCTTCTTCTTCTAAAAATAGACTGACAATAAAAAAGAGAGCCAACGAAGAAGACGAACAACAAGAACAAAATAGGACACCTAGTAACCTGTCATTTGAAACAATGGTCTTTGGCTGGCTGAACTTTTACTGTTTCACTGAATGCGTTCTTTTGTTGTACAGCTGCTGCTCTTTGCATTTGTCCTTAATATAAGCGATGTGTAAGCAGCATGTACCAGTTGACTCGGATATCTTTGTGTGGTGCGTCAGTATTGTGTGTATTTCCGTGCAATGTTTTACATACATATATCACCGGAAGAATGAATGTTAAAGCGGACAGACAGATGTATGTCCTGACGATTGCCTTTCGTTTGTCGTTTATTCGTTGTTCACTTTTTTTACTATTCTTTGCCAGCGACGAAATGCACACAGGTGCTTCTATGTATTTGAGTATGTGCGCATGTATGTTGTGTCGTTCGTTGTTCAGAAAAAAGTTCATTTATGTCCTTTTAAAAGTGACATTTGCATTTCAGACAAAAATAAACTCCACTTTTTGTAGTTCGTTTGTCAAGTTTCTAAATTGTGACTTCCGCTTGGTCTTCTTTTTCAGTTTTCTTCTATGTCTATGCCCAATGCCCAGTGATCGTTTGTTAAACGTATCCCTTTCTTGTAAACTTTATACTTAGTAAGGCACTGAGAGAATTATTGTAGTTGGTTTTTTGAATACATCAAACACTTGGAAACCACATTTACTTAATTACTGTCCACGTCGTACATCCATACAGCATAACAGATATGACATTTGACTCGAAAATCCGGTGCTTTGTTCTTCGAAGTAAGATGTTTTGGCAAATTGGTGTCAACATTCCGCATATTGATTTTACTCTACTAATTTTAGTTCCCACATCTTCTTTCGTACATAACTCTACTCGAAATTTGGAAAGGTTTAGATAGTTTTCCTTTATGCAAAACATGAATTTTTGCGTCATTGTAACTCCCCTTTATGAGCCTCAAATGCTTCTGCGGAATACCCCTATTTTGCAACGAATTCCAAATCCAGTCAAGGTTGATGCCGTCGAGAGTATTTTCAAAATCAATAAAGAGCAGAAATAGCTCAGAATTAAAGTCGACACTTTTTCTCAATTATAAAACGGTGGGATTTTTAAGATCCGCAGGTGAGCACCCATTTCGGAAACCGGCTTGAGCAATGTTTATATAGTCTGCATGCAGTTGCGGATAATTTTGGAAATTATTTCGCCCAATTTCTGCATTCGTGACGTAGGGGATGAAAGACACCATTGAACGGTCCTGAACGGCTTTAACATGACAAAGTCCAGGATTTATCTTGGTTCCTCTCTCATCTCAAGTGGACACTGACCTCCCCGTGGTGCCACCTGGGGTAGCTGCCTTTAACACCCGTTAAAGGTAGTGAGCTAAAATGTGCCGATCGTTCACCCAAAAAAACGTTAAAAACTTGGGTTTGGGCGCCTGGTTAGGAACCCTTCCCTAGAAAAAAGCAGCCTACTATGAAAAAACGAAAGAAAAGAAAAACAAATCCCTATAAAGTTGTCGAACCCCGCAAACGTTTGATGGACTATGATCTGCGAATCTGCACCTGGAATGTTCGCACTCTTTATAGAGAAGGTGCAGTTTACGCATCGGCAGATGTACTTGAAAAGTACAAGGCCGACAATACTGCCATGCAGGAAATACGATGGGTTTGGGAAATGTGTCACAACAACACCTAAAGGTGACGCACTGTATTATAGCTGCCATGACACAAATCATGAGCTTGGATGCGGATTTGTAGTTGATCGGTGGTTAAAACATCTGGTCTCCGGCTTCACCCCAGTGAATGAAAGACTCGCTGCAATTCGCATATCAAAAAACAAGAAATCAAATTGATCACGTTATGATAGATGGAAGACATGCATCGAACGTGTTGGGTGTACGAACGTATCCAGGTGCAAACATAGACTCGGACCACTACCTGGTTGCAGCAAAGGTACGTACCAGATTAAACGTAGCAAACAGAGTGCGAACGGACACAACACGGAAATTGGACATCCTTAAGCTGCAATCACAATAGCTTAATCCAAGCACTCTTCGTCCCGATATCAGGACAATGGCAAAGCATTGCCCACTCCATGCAAACAGCTGCAAAATTAGTACTTGGATACCAGAGACCTCCACCAAGGAATCCATAGTATAACCAGGACTGTCGTGCTGCTATCGAAGAGATAAATGCGGTATATAGGTACGGTGACCAATGTTTTCGGATGAAAATAGAGTACATATCGAGCCCTTCCCGCGAAAAAGATGTAAGCGACATTTTTTCGATTTTCGTTTTTTTACGGAAATCTATGAGGAATATTCCAACACACCATATCCAAAATTTTTAGAACTCAGCCATCTACCGTTACGAAATTAGAGCAAAAACAATTTTGATGTAAGCGCCATTTTTGCTTTTTGTGTACATTTGTTTGTGACCGCGAATTGTCGCTTACATTAAATTGCACATTTACATACCATGTCGTTATTCAACTATAGCTGTGTCTGGTTACCCTAAAATTTGTAACAATTTGTACCAATTGTTGCTGGAAGTCGTCTGTTAACACAAAAAACCAGCAAAAGAGAGCGATTCGAGAGAGACATTTTGACAGTTCTTTCACTGAGAGCTTGCAAATTCTTGCTGGACAAATTTCTTCTAGCAAGCACTTGCAAGCTCTTCTTCTTCCTGAAAACAATCAATCAGCCGTTTTTAGTTTTTTGTTGATTTATGTTTGTGAACATTAAAAACAATTTTATTGTGGAAATAACATAGTCTAATTGTATTGTTTTATGGAGAACAAATTTGTAAAGTGGAAAAATACTTTTTTGTTTTATTTTCTTTTTTATTTTTAATAAAATACAACGTGTTTGCTTCCTTTGTTGGCGGACAAATTGTTCTGTTTTGGCAAGTCAGCTGATTGCTTGCTGGTTTTTGCTGGGAAGGTGTCTGTTTACTTTTTACAATTTTCTAGCAAAAGAGAATAAAAAACCCTTACTCTCTGAGAAAGTTCTTGCTGGACAATTCTTGCTGGGAAAGTAACCAGACAGACTTTATATTACAAGAAATACGTTTTAATCTTATAATTCTTCGAATAAATACTTGCTATAAAATTAGTGTGCTTTGTTTTTAAATTGTAGATAAGAATTACTCTAAAAATGATTTGTTTCAAATATTTTTTTATGTAACCGCCACTTCTCAAAGTAAAAGCCTGATTGCGTGACAGCGAAAAAGATGTAAGCGACACAAACTACCGTTATATTGAAGATATTCCACAATTTTTTTATTTTTTCAGTAAATAGGATTTAATAACAGAACTATACCAAATTTTAATAAACAATTTTGGTTACATCAAAAGTTATTCAATAAAAACCGTCTCCTGTAAAATTAGCTTTTTGTCGCTTACACCTTTTTCGCGGGAAGGGCTCGATATACAGATCGATGAAAAGTTAAAGGCTAAAAAAGAGGACGGGTATTTTGTAATACTTTAACAAAATATTCAACTAACTTAAATGCTTTTGTTAAAAAAAACGTACCTTCCAAAGTTTTAAAATCAACGGAAAAACTAGTGATTTTGTTTAAACCAAGACAAATCATCAAAAAAAATCCAATCCAATCATTTTTCAAAATTATTGGCATTTTCCTTGACCAAACTTCTTACCTCGTGCAAAAATTTGTAACTATTAAAATTAAACTGTAATCACGGTTACAAGACAGACAATTAAGACTGTAATTATGTTATCTGACCACGTACATTATCATAATTGACATCAATGAAAAGGTCAAGAGTTCCTCCTCTATATATAACATACGGTGGTGGAACATATCTTCCAGGAATTAAGATGTAGTCATTATACTAAAAATTTCACCAATTTTCGCAAAAAATTTTTCGTCTATTTCACCCGCTAAATATTATGTGATCACCGTGTTAATTTGCAAGCTTTTTCATTGTCGTAAACCAAAACCTTTCTTAAAATTTTGCGTCAATCAAATCAACATTGCGGCCTACACTGCCTCTACAATATCGGATAATTTTTTTTTGTTCCACTTCACCACCTAAATGTTGCACGATTACTACCAAAAAATAATTGTTTCTATTCTGGTGGGAATCCGACCTCCATACAAAATTTAGTGGCGATCGGTCCATAATTGAGGCCTGGAGTTTGACTACAATTGCTAATGAACGGTCGGACACACGTCTCAAAATTGCTTTATCTCGTCTATATATGAATTTTGAAGAAATGCTTACGACGAATATTTCGCTGTGTAACATACATTTTCGGAAATACAAACTTTTTATACCCTTTCTTCATTGAGGTGTAGGGTATAAAAAGAGGACATAGAGTACGTCCAATGAAAATAGAGTACAAATAGAGTACGTTAAAAAAATAGAGGACGGACACATAAAATAGAGTACTGTTCTCTATAATAGAGTACGGTTGGTCACCGTATATATAGGGCTACTTTACAATCAGTAGCAACGCGTAGCGTACGAGAGAGGTATCGGGAGAAAAGGAGAGAGGAGAAACGTCTTTTCCGCAGGAAAAAGAGAGAGCTGTAAAAGCGGGAGTGTGAAAAAATCGCGATATACAGGAGACAGAATGAAGTCAGAAAATTCTACCAAAGAGTGAAACATTAAACTGATGGCTTTGGCACTGGCACATCCTCCTGTAGGGACCAGCAACGTAATTTGGTGACTGATACAGATAGTGTGCTAAGGAGTTGGAAAGATTATTTTTCCAAACTGTTGGTATCCAATAGTAGCGAAATCGACGAAGATACCACAGATCCAATCCCAAAAGATGGTATTGAATGTATACCACCGGTCCAAGATGAGGTAAAGACAGCAATAAACCGGCTGAAGAATAATAAGGCAGCAGGAGCAGATGGCCTACAGGCCGAGCTGTTTAAAACCGGAGGCGGCACGCTGATAAGGTGCATTCGTCAGCTAGTTAGCTCCATCTGGCAGGAAGAACGCGTACCCGACGATTGGAACCTGAGCATATTGTGTCCCGTCCATAAGAAAGGAGATAAGATTTTATGCTCCAACTATAGGGGCATAAGTCTTCTCCCTATCGCCTACAAGATAGTGTCAGAGATATTGTGCGAACGACTAAAGCCCATTGTCAACGAAATAATTGGACCATACCAATGCGGCTTTAGACCTGGGAAGTCCACCATTGACCAGATATTTACCGTGCGGCAAGTCCTGGAGAAGACCCAAGAGATGCAAATCGACACCTACCACCCTTTTTGTCGATTATAAAGCAGCCTTCGACTGTCATTATAGAATTTATAGAATGACATTTACTGATATTCGATCGTCAGTTAAAATAGGAGAGAACCTATCCGAAGAGTTTGGTACCAAAAGAGATTTCAGACAAGGTGATGGCCTCTCGTGTGATCTTTTCAACATTCTGCTGGACAAGGTTATACGAGATGCGAAGGTGAAAATAAGTAGCACAATATATACCAACAGCCATATGTAACTTGTTATGCCGATGACATTGACATCATAGGTCGATCGGTAAAGGAAGTAACTGATACCTTTGAAAAAGTCGAAAGGGAATCTCCTAAAGTTGGTCTGGCGGTAATCGGCGAGAAGAGATCGGGCCAACTGTTGATGTTGGATCTTAAAATTTTGAGGAAGTAAAGGACTTTTTCTACCTCGGCACCGCCGTAAACACAACCAACAACATAAGTTGTGAAATAAAAGGAAGAATTATATTGGTCAATAAATGCTACTTCGGGCTGAGTATGCAGTTTAAGAATAAAGCCACATCTCGTCAAACAAAAACAACGCTTTACAAAACACTGATACTACCCGTGCTGATGTATGGTTCAGAAGCCTGGTTACTTATGCAAGCAGACAAGGCTGTGCTTGGTGTGTTTGAGAGAAAAATTCTTCGAATATGAATATCGAATATCGACGTCGTATGAACCACGAGCTGTATCTGCTATACAACGACATCAGTATAGATAAACGTATCGAGATGCAACGATTGCGTTGGCTAGGCCATATCATAAGAATGAGCGATGATGAACCTAGGCGCATAAATTCGGGCCGCATGGCGGTGCACGCAGAATTGGGAGGCCAAAGAATAAGTAGCGTAAATAAGTGGATGAAGAGATAACAAGGCGCGGTATTCCAGAAAGCGAAGCACTAAACAGAGAGAGTTGGAGATCTGTTTTTAGTTCGGCTTATGAAATAAATGTTCTGTAATGGGTCAGCTAAGTAAGTAAGTTACATAGAGTGGGCAATACTTTGCCATTGTGCTGATATGTTATCGGGACGAGGAGTGCTTTGATTAAGCAATTGGGACAGATGAATATGAATATGCAGTGGCTATCTGTTGCGATTGCAGCTTACCGATGTCTAACTTTCGTGTTGTGTATGTTCGTACTTTATTTGCTACGTTTTAACGAGTACGTACCTTTGCTGCAAAAAGGTGGTGGTATATAAACCCCATAGGACGGTCCCTTCCGATTTTCGGAAGGTTTCAGCAATGGGGTTATACAACATTCTACAAGAGAATTATCAGTATAGGTCCACATTTTTATGTGGCTCCCATAGAAGAGTGCCTCCCAATTTTCGGTATTTTAAATATTGTGTCAATATCCAACCGAAATGGCTAAAATTAAGCATTTAGGGCCTCAAAAAATTCCCCCAAAAATTTGTCTGTATTCGCTATATAGGCGTCGTTGGACATACAACACTCTTGTGGAGAATTGTCTGTATACGTCTACGTTTTAATATCGGCCCCGCAGAACGGTATCTCTCCATTTTCGGTATTTTGATGGTTTTCGCTGCATTATATTACCGAAGTGGCAGAAATTTGGTATTTTGTCTTCTTTGGGGCTACAAAACTTTTCCCCAGTAATTTGTCATTTTGATATAGTGTAGTGTGTTTGATATGTTCACGTTGCCATACCTTCAGTATGTATTATGCTTACTGTGTTTTTTCCCACGTTTAGTTTGTACTTCCATAGCTTAAGATAGTTGTAGAAATACTGTTAAGATTTATTCTAAATAAAGCTGTCCAAAACAACTCAACGCGTTTTACCACATGGCGATCCTGCCAGGATCATTACGGATCCAAAAATTAAATTTGAAAAATTAAGTGACTATGAAATAGTACAAAAGAGCAATAAAAATGAAAATGATAAAGAAAAACTGAAAAGACTTTCAAAAAATTTTCCAAAATTTGTTGAGAACAAACTCAAAAATTTATGCTCTGAATTCATAGATATATTTGGTTTGGAATCCGAAAAAATAACAACAAATAATTTTTACAAGCAAAAACTAAGATTGGTAGACAATGATCCCGTATACATAAAAAATTATAGAACACCACATTCTCATAAAGAGGAAGTGAATAGGCAGGTCAATAAACTGGTAAATGATGAAATAGTAGAACCTTCAGCATCGGCATACAATAGTCCAATTTTGTTGGTTCCAAAGAAATCGTTGCCAGGATCTGACCAGAAAAGATGGAGATTAGTCGTGGATTATCGAGGAATAAATAAGAAACTTATAGCCGACAAATTTCCACTTCCTCGCATAGATGACATTTTAGATCAGTTAGGCAGAGGCAAATATTTTTCTTGTCTAGATCTTGTATCTGGATTTCACCAGATCAAACTAGAAGAAGAATCAAGAGATGTGACATCCTTTTCCACAGATAAAGGTTCTTTCAGATTTAAGAGATTACCATATGGTATTAAAATTGCTCCAAATTCATTCCAACGAATGATGACCTTAGCTTTTTCTGGACTTTCACCAGCCCAGGCTTTCTTATACATGGACGATCTTGTAGTGATCGGTTGCTCGGAACAGCATATGTTGAAAATTTTAAGAGAAGTATTTGGCATGTGCCGGAAACACAATCTTAAATTACACCCTGAAAAGTGTACATTTTTCTGTCGTGAAGTGACATTTTTAGGTCACAAATGTACGGACAAAGGAATTTTGCCCGATGACAGTAAATATTCGATAATTCAAAATTATCCCACACCAAAAAATGGTGATGAAGCTAAACGCTTCGTTGCATTTTGTAATTATTACAGACGGTTCATTCCAAATTTCGCCGAATTATCTAGACACCTCAATAGACTGACTAGGAAAAACGTCGATTTTGAGTGGACCGATGAATGCAACAAAAGCTTTGAAAATCTTAGAAATCAACTACTCAGTCCAAGGATTTTACAATACCCAGATTTTCAAAAACAATTTTGTATCACAACAGATGCAAGTAAACATGCATGTGGTGCCGTGTTAAGTCAAGACCACAATGGTATTCAATTACCAATTGCATATGCATCTAGATCATTTACTAAGGGAGAGAGCAATAAGTCTACAATAGAACAAGAATTAGCAGCCATACATTGGGCCATTCAATATTTTAGGCCTTATATATATGGGAAGAAATTCTTGATAAGGACAGATCACAGGCCACTAACATACCTGTTCTCTATGAAAAATCCGTCGTCGAAATTAACTAGGATGAGACTTGACTTAGAGGAATACGACTTTACAGTCGAATATATTAGGGGAAAAGAAAACAATGGTGCAGATGCACTATCGCGCATTGAATTCAATGATATTAAAAATATTGAAGTCAACTCGATTATGAAGGTGACTACGAGACTTCAGTCGAATCTAGGCAATTCAAATGAGATAAAGAAGAATCCATTGCCTAAAGAATTGGAAAAATTAAAGGTGTATGAGGCAGTAAATGCCCAGGAGCACAGAAAAATGCCAAAATTGCATTTTTCAAAGGATAATGTAGTTATCCAAAAGGGAAAGGTTATCCTTTCTAAATTCAAGTTGAAGGACATTGTTATTAATAGAAATGTAGATCTAGATCACCTCTTTCTAAAGCTTGAAAAAATAGCTTATAACATGGGTCTGACAACCATAACACTATCCATCGATGATAGCATAACAAAAAACATAGGAACAAATGTAGAAACATTTAAAACTATAGGAAATAAAATCTTGCAAGATTCCAGTTTAACAATTGTGCTCACTCCTAAACTTACAAAAGTTACATCCAATTCAGAAAAAATAAAAATTATTCAAAAATATCATGACGATCCCATAACGGGCGGACATCCAGGGATCTCAAGAATGATAAAGAATATAAGACTGAAGTATCATTGGAAAGGTATGGTTAAAGACATAACTAAATATGTCAAACAATGCCGAAAATGCCAAATCTGCAAACATTCCATTAAAAACAAAGAGCCGTTAATAATAACGCCAACTCCACAAAAAGCATTTGACAGGGTTATAATCGACACTATTGGACCTCTACCTAGGTCGAATTCACAGAATGAATATGCTGTGACAATTATGTGCGATTTAACTAAATATCTAGTGGCTATACCAATTTCAAATAAATCCGCTAAAAATGTTGCGAAAGCCATTATGGAGAATTTTATTTTGATATATGGTCCTATGACTTCAATATTGACTGACATGGGTACGGAATACATAAATCAGGTACTCATAGAACTATGTCAACTGATGAAAGTTGAAAAATTAAATTCAACCCCAAACCACCATGAGACACTCGGTACTGTTGAGCGATCTCACAGAACCTTTAATGAATACTTAAGATCTTATATTTCATCAGATAAATCCGATTGGGATACTTGGTTAAAATTTTTCCTCTACTGTTATAATACGACTCCGTCTACAGCACATGGATATTGTCCATTTGAATTAGTATTCGGAAAAATACCAAAATCCTTAGATTTCACGCAGCAAGAGCGCATAGATCCTGTTTATAATATTGATTCGTATGAGAAAGAAATAAAGTTCAGGCTACAAGTAGCCCAACGTAGAGCCGCTAGTCTCATCGAAAATGCTAAATTGATTAGACAAAAAGTCTCCATTGAGAAAGCTAATGCAGCTGAAATAGCATTGAATGATTTTGTTTGGGTCCGTAATGAAAGTGGTCATAAATTAGACCCACTCTATAAAGGACCATATAAGGTTATCAGAATTGATAACCGTAATAATGTCGATCTTTTGGACGAAAATGGAAAAGTATTTAAAGTCCATAAGGATCGAACGAAAGTGTGTAAATAACTATTTATAACTAATTATATATTTATATTGACTTTCTCGGTAATAAGATAATACGTACTATTTTCAATTTTTCCTTTAATTTTTCTGATCGGTTCCCATATTTTTTTTACAACTAATTAATAATAAACCTAATATAAATCTATTTAAAACCTAAATTGATTTCTACAAAAGAAACCGAAATATAGTTTCCGGAGTATTTACCAATTTAGCACACATTTGCATAAGGTTATCGGTTTTGTATGTAAAACAATTCATAATAGTTTTAAATATTCAATAATTTTGTTTAATTTCAATATTAGAAACCAAAAGATTCAAAAAATAAAACTAAATCAAATTCAAAAATATATATACATATGTATACAAATAAAATAAAAAACAATAGATATAATGAAAAATATTATAAATAATACTTATATAATGTAATAATAATATTATGAAAAATATATATATATATATAAAGCTAAGAATAATCAATTAAAATCATTGATTATTCTTCGTAAAAAGGGAGGTGTAGTGTGTTTGATATGTTCACGTTGCCATACCTTCAGTATGCAACGTATGATACCTAATATGACATATTTGTCGAACTAGCATACCTTCTGTATGCAACTAATGGTATCAAGTTATCATACCTCCAGTATGTAACTTTACACTTTCAATACCTAGATTTGAGTTATCCACACTACGCTAAGACAGCAAGCATGTATTATGCTTACTGTGTTTTTTCCCACGTTTAGTTTGTACTTCCATAGCTTAAGATAGTTGTAGAAATACTGTTAAGATTCATTCTAAATAAAGCTGTCCAAAACAACTCAACGCGTTTTACCACAATAGCCCCTCAGAAGAGTTCAGCCGATTTTCGGTATTTCCGAGGTTTCACCGCGTTATCCTAGAAGAATGGATAAAATTCGGTATATAGTCGTTGATGGAGATATACAACATTCCTATGGAGAATTCTCTGATAGGTCCACGTTTTAATATAGACCCTGCAGAGCGGTATCTCCTGATTTTCGGTTTTTGAAGGTTTTAGCCACATTTTGTAATCAAAATGACTGCAATTTGGTTTTTAGTCTCCGTTGGGGCTACAAATGTTTTAGATTCTGAAAGGGTAGAAAACGTGCATGTCTCATTGGTATTAAACCTTGTTGAAAAGAAGTGATATGTTTTCAATTAGCATATTCTACTTCTCTTATACGAAAGGAAACTAATTGTTCTCTTTTACTTCAATACAACTCGTGGTGGAGGGTATAAGAAGTTCGGCCCGACCGAACTTAAAGCCATTCTTACTTGTTGGTATATGAAGTTCACAGACTACCATTATTTCAATGTATTACGAACTTTTGGAACAAATCTAACTTATTATATTTTATCTCAACATAGAGGTGTTATTTGGTAATAAAAAAATTGGATTTTTAACTTAAGTTCCTCAAACACCACTTGGAATGTGATTTGAGAGTAAAATACAATTCTTCATCACGGTGCGATTTACATATTTTGAAGAAATTTCTCTCAACCAAGATTATCTTTCCTCAATACCGTATATCTCTAAAAAAGGCCTTTTTCATCACTCCTCAAACCACGAAGTTTTCGTTCTTATGTGTGGAATGTTAAAGATATCTCCCAAGGGGCTCCACAGAGGGCCTGCGCACAACTGAAATGAAAGAGGAACCAACTTAAGTTCTAAAAATTACCGCTTTAAAGAAGAATTTAATTTACAATTAATATCATTCTTTTAATTAGTTTTACTCGAATAATAATTTATGAAGTGAAAATTAATCCTGTTACCCATATTGGAACTTAACCGTAAAAACACTTCCAATATTATCTAAACCCCCCAACTAGCATCTATTATGCATATCTTGTTATTGGTGTTGTTGCTTTTCTATTGTAAAACCACTTTTATTATGTTCAACTTTTTTAATGCTATTATCTGATTTACAAATACAACCAATCTTTTGTTAGCAACACAATTGTTTTGTTTAAGTGTATTAGAAAAGTTTTCTGCACCAACACATCCAACACACAGTCGCAAACAAAAATATGAGAAACTATGATTTATCACAGACAAAAAACTCGTAGCATTGTTTGTAGCTAGAACTAGAAGTAAAGACAGTCCAGAAACAAATTTTCATAAACTTACAACTGACCCCAAAGTGCCCCCAAAATGTCAGATAAAAGCTGAAGTAGTAATGTTGGAAGACGAAGGAGAAGAAGAGTTTTAACTAAAATTTACCTGTAAACTGAAACTCCTTGTCCATCGTTCATTCACTGACAAAAGTTTTGACGCAAGGACGCAAGAACATTAAACTAACAAAGTGGTGATATGGTATTGTTGTTGTTGTCCTGTTACTTTTGTGGTAAAAGTTTTGCCAGAGTAAGTGCACACTCTGAAATCATTGCAATGAAACTTTGGGAATGAAACTTGTTTTGGGAAAACGCTATACAACATGGTGTTCACAATGGCAATAGCAATTATCAAGAAGATAATAATATGTAATGGTGTATATGTGGGACAAAAAGTAAACAGATAATGAGTTTGCAGTAATAGGGTTATGCGATTTCAGGCTTTGGAGTTGAAATTGAAATAAGAGCTTAACAAATGTTACATTTTAAGATTTGTGTGGACATCATTAACGAATATTTTAGCTAGATTTTACATTAGATATCTATGTATATATACATCCTTAGGACAAGTCGTGTTATCATGGGAGGTCTACAATACTTGAAATATGGGAAAATGGGTATTACACCGGTATACGACTTATGACTTCACTTAGATTACCACAGCTGATCTTAAATTTCAAATTAAATTAAAATTGGGAGGTACTGTCATGTTTGGTATATTGTAAAACCTAGACAAATGTCGACTGAAAACATAAAACAAACCAGTAGTGAAAAGGTCAAAGTTGGGCGGGGCCGGCTATATGATACCCTACACCACAGTGAAAATTTAAAATATGTATGGAGGATATACCTATATGGCGGATTTTTGAGTGAAATCGGTTTTTGAGTTTTTTGACCTTTCGATTTTCTTGAATTTTTTGTAGTAAACTACTATCAATTACATAATTTTTAAGTCCTATTTGGTAGTGGGATTCAAATGATTACTAATTTTTTAATATTTTTTTTTTAAATTTTTCAATAAAATGTTTCCTTTATACCACTGTGAAACATTTGTTACTTTACAAAAAAAAAAAAAAACAAGTAAGCAAAGGTTATAGTCAGACAGGGCCGACCATGTGTTTCCCTATACCACTGCCCCTGGGAATTAGCTTTCAGCAAATCAAAATTCCTTTATGGAACAAATAAGCTTATTGTAAAAAATAACTTTGCCGATACTGCCACATTATCACATTAAGCTTGGGACCTACAGTTTATCGCCGAGACCGGACGGCGTGTCCAAAGACACCACTATTAGAGAAGTTTTATATGACTGAAATACTCAGAAAATGTCGCCAACATTACTGAGGTGTAGTTTGCCACCGCCACAAGTTGAAATATAGCTCCACTCTATGGAATAATATTAGAAACGAAGATACGTAATGACTTTTTTGCTTTTAGCATATTAAATATCTCCGAAGTCTATTCTTCAAAAATCAAAAAAATGTAAAATTTCCTTGTTTTGACATATATAATAAGGTGCCATGGTATGTACACCCGCCTTTCGCGCTGGTAAAATACCCCTCAGTAATGATAGTGACATTTTCTGAGTATTTTAGCCATGAAAAACTTCTCTACATGCGGTGTCTTAGGACACCTCGTTCGGACTCGACGATAAACAGTAGGTCCCTTATCATTGAGCTAATGTGAATCGGTGTGCACTTATTCGTATGAGGGAACCCTTCCTTGTCCCTACTGGGATGTTTGTGGAACAATTATGTATATCAGTATACATTTATAATAAAAGTTCCAAAATTGGAAATTTGACATTGGTAGCCCCTTCTGATACATTCATACATTTTCTTTGATTATCAGGATCCTTTTTTGAATAAAGCTAATATAAATAAATATATAAGCCGCTGCAAATGTACCCAATTACAGTGCAATTTGCCATATCTGACCGTGAAATTTTCGACAGACGGACACTGCTCCAATTTTATTGAACACTACAAATCCTATATACAAATTTTTAAAAGGGGACATTGTGAGTTTATTGAAGATCTATCGTCCAAAAAAGTGCACTTGTACCATGCATATGCTTGGAAATTCACGCGATTTTGTCCTTATTAGGGTATTTCGAAAATAGTTCATTGTGGATATACATATATTGTGATATCAAAAATATATTTTAATTGGTAAAAAACAACTAATAATGAGCAGAAATCCTTATAATTTGCATGCAAACAAATTTATGACTCCCAAAATTATTCATATTTAATTATACGCCAAAATTAATATTTCAAACAAATCTTTAACGAAACCTACACCGAGTACATTTTGAAAAAAAGGTGGCGAAGCGACACCATGCTGCAATAAACATATCGCTCATTTACTCAAAGAGTGGCATAACTCAAAAAATGCGTTTTATGAGTTAGCAATTATCTTGTGTCAAATTTTCATGCTGATATCTCTAAAACTCAACGAGTTACAGCTCATTTACTACGAGCTTCGCATAATTCAACACAACAGTTTTTTGAGTTTATGAAGCATTAAAACAACTTAAATCATGTTTGATCTTGCACAGAAATTTAGCACTGATATCTGGCTAGCTGTTTGCAAAATGTAGTCCAAGTAGTTATTTTAGTTTTTGTGTAATAATCTTTTTAAGATGGAAGTCGAATTTTAATCGCGAACTTAAAACGCGTTTTTCTCGAAACTGGCTTTTTTGAAATGTGTCACTCTTTGAGTAAATGAGCGATATGTATAAAAAATGTCAATTGGTCAATTAATATGCTAGGGCTCCCCGTAATTTGCAATAATGTTGGGAATTCCTCGATCATGATAGATACAAATGTTGCGAGGAAAATGTTGTATTCTACACAAAACCTATTATATATTAGGCAGTAGGCCCGTTAGTTACCCAGGAGACACATTGTTGCAATTTGCATCAGGGGAAAGGTCAATAGTTTTTTTTCCATATGTAGGCTACTTTGCCGGTATATGCCCTCCAGGAAGTAAAATATGGACCAAATTCGTATATTTTTCATACAAAAGTAATGGTCCATTTAACCCACTAGATATGATGAGAATATCATCCAAAATTGTAGGCATATTAAACTCTTACATCGTGCAAAATCTCGGGACTATTGATCTATTATTGCGACCTCCTTAATTGGCATCAATGGAAAGGTCAAGAAATGGCCTTCAAAATTGTATTTACGTGGGCGGAATGTATCTTCCAGGAATACATATATAAGCTGTATATTAAAATTTTTCACAATTTTCACACAAAAGTTCTAAATATTATCTGATCGCCATCTCAAATTTCAAGCTTCTTCTTTGTTATATACCCTTACCTCATTTAAAATTTCGCATTGATCGGACTATTATTGCGACCTACAGAGCCGCTACAAAACTGGATAAATAATATGTTTTTGGTCCATTTCACCCGCTAAATATTTCACGATCATCACCAATAAAAATAGGGATCTATTCTGGTCTGAACCCGACCAATATACAAATTTCGTGACGATCGGTTCATAATTGTGGCCTGGAGTTTGAATACAATTTATAATGGACAGACGGACGGACAGGATGATAGTACAAGTCAAAACACGTCGTATGATACAAAGAAAATGGTAGTATGTCTCGTTTTTCTATATGTGTTGCCCTTGTCGGAAAAGGTCGTAAGTCCACAAAACGTACAAATTTGAGTACGAAAAGGTCGTAAGTCGACAGGAATATTTATTTTAAAAGAATACTACAGCTAATATATGTAGTTCAGATAAAATGTTTAACGTCATTCATGGTTGGGGTACAATGCAAAGAACTAGCATACACCTTTGGATAATAATCGGATGATATTTGGCGGAGCAAGTGGACCAAACTTTTGAACAAAAATGTGATAATTTCTATATTGCAATGAAAATTTACATTTGAAATCTATTTTCCCCTATAAGAAAACTGATTATGAAAGATGTACTTCTGGCCTTTTCATTGATATAAACTGGGATGCTGTACATGTTCAAATTCCTCATATACTGAAAAAATTTAAAAAAAATCAAAAAATTTACTGCTTTTACTGACATATATCTTACTTAACTTTATCAACTAGTAATTTGTGGTTTCTCTAGGGACATTTATTCACATCACAAGATTAGTTTGTATTCTGAATTCAATAAAGTTATAATACCTTCTAACGGACGGGTATGTGCAATGTTTATATTATTAAATGATTCTAAAATAATAATTGATTGAAATATTAAACTAAGAAGACATCATGGTTTTTGCTAACAAAGAGCAGTGTGAATTTGGAATGGAATTAGTCGATGGGGTCTTGGGTCTAGTTCTCTATGGTTTTCACAGTGATTCTGAAAGCTCTGACGATAAACTTCCTTAACGCAGGAAGACATTACATGCTGAAATTTCTACATGGTTTGCAGACAAAAACAAAAGATGCAGGAAGTTGGGGAGAAATACTTGGGAAGACAAAAAAGGACACTTTTTGGGATTACAATGTAGCTAAGAAACCACGTACATTAACGGAATTAATCATGAAATTTAATTGAAGGAGAAGGTCGTAAGGCAAAAATACAAGATCGTAACTACAACGTGTCATGTTTTATATTAAATATTAGCCGAACCGGTCCACGTTGCTGGCCCTTGAAACAGTTCATATTACCTTTTTTTATGTCAATTATATTTTTTGCATCGCAAATTAGTTGGAATATGCAAGTGACTATCAATAACAAGTAAGAACGTCGTTAAATTCGGACAGGTCGAACTTATTATACCATGAGTTGTATTGAATTTTACTTCAATTAGTTTCCTTTCGTTTATGAAGTAGATTAAATACCAAATTTCAGCAATTTCGGTAAAAAAATGTGGCTGACCTTCAAAATATCGAAATTCGGGAGGCACCGTTTTATGGGGCTATATGAGGGCATGGACCTATATAGACACATTTATGGGAGAAAGTTGTATACCCCCAGCGAAGACTAAGTACCAAATTTGATGGGATAATGAACCTAAAACCATGAAAATTCCGAACATCAGGAGGTACCGTTCTATGGGGGCTATATCAAAACGTGGACCGATATTCTATCTGTTCTATTCGACTGTGTCCACCTTCTTATATTGTATCTTATATACCTGATGAAACTATAGCTATCGATATGTTGCATTTTAATCTAAACACTTGCTCTCCAATGCATAACATCTGGTATTTCCATTGATTTGTAGCATATTTAAGAAAGTGGTCTGGTCTTATTGCTAAAATATGTACCCAGGATTGGGGAAACGGAATCGTTCGTAAGTTTTATATATAGCACATTTAAAAAATAGGGCACAGCACAGTGCAAAATATGAGCACTTTAGCGGAACTTTACTAAAAACTTTTAAAGGAAAAGGTGTAGATTCCTAAAATTTTGCACAAATGTTTATTATATTAGTGGGCAGTGTGGGGCTCAAATGGGGCCACATAGACCCGCGGTTTCCTGTAGCGCTCATGTAACGGTGGCTGCCGTTTTTACGTTTTACATTCATTTTTCAATCGATTTTGATGCAAATTGGTATATTGAGTTTTCAGCGGATAGAAAACTTATGTACAAAATATTTTCAATATAGGTTCGCGTTTTGGAATAGACCCCACATGCCTGGTTCCCTCATATTGGGTATTTTAAAGGTTAAAGACAAAAATTGCAGACGATTTTGATGCAAATGTAAATTTTAAGATGTTAGCGAATAAAAAAACCTCCTCACACAAAAGCTGTCAACATAGGTTCACTTCTGGGTGAAGCCCCCACAACCCTACACATATATTAAGGAGTAAAATGTCAATATTTTTTATTTTTATTTGTATCTATAATGTTTATTGGTCCATTCGCAGGTCTGTACCATTAATTTTGTTAATAATATCTTTCAGATCAAGTTCAGGTCTGCACTGCATTACAATTTTTAACGTATTCTGGTATTTGCACCGCAGCATCTAAAAATGTTGCACTATATGTAAATCACCAACATTTAGAGGTCAAAACTATGAAAAATTGCGAGAGGTTTCTTAATTTTACAGAAAATATCATTGTTAGAATTAGTGAGTCCATTTCTTCAAAACACAGCCAACAATGGCGTTCATTGTCGCGTTTACATTCCACTTTTGGAAAATGCAACTGAATGAAATTCCCGAAGTCTTTTTAGAAAATCTTGAATATCTCCAAAGACCGCGCGATACCGCAGCAGTTTTATAGCTTTGCGAAGAGAGGAGAATCCAATCTTTCAGATTATATATATCTTAACACGTGAATGTACGTAACTCACTTTTGAAATGTCCGCGGAAAATAAAAAATTATAATTTTGAAAACTTCAAAAAATCACTTCTTTCCGACTAAAATTGCACGAAAACAATAAGGGTTTTTTACATTTTTTAAAGAGTAAAATATCATAATTGTTTTGTAAAATATTAAGAAAAATAAATCATGGCACACTGACTTACCATTTATCCGCGCCACTCCATGTTTTTAATGAATCAAAAATACATTTCTTACAAAAAAAAAAAAAATATTAAACAAAAGTGCAACTTTAAGTGCATTTTTAAGTCGTTTCGTGGAGTATATCGGCAAACTGAGTATGGACCATTTGCAGTGGAGTACTTAGCTAACGAATTCAATAAAAGTTTAATTAATTTCATGTACTTTGAAAATCCCTTAAAGTTCCACTAAACTTGCCTGTGCACAGGTGTAAACCGCTCCTCCGAAATTAAACAAAATATATAGCCTACTTCAACCAAGGGACATCCATAATCTGAAAATTACATGGAATAAGTACTTAGGGTCGGAGATTCAATAACCGTTGCCTCGCAAATTGATTTTCTGGCCGATACTTTCATGACTTTTGCAAAAAAGACGTTTTTTTAAAAAATAGGGCCTGCCCCCGCCCCTCCAAAATTCAAAAAAAATATAAAGCCTATTTTCATCTCGGTTGTTCCTTGTATATTCTCTGAAATTTTCAAAAAAAAAAATCGGTTCAGCCGTTTTTGAGTCTATGCGGAACATACAAACATACACACATTGTCTTTTATATATAAGATTTCACCCAAAAGTTTTGGTCCATTAAACCCGCTAATGATTATCTGATCACCATGTTAAATTGCAATCTTATTCTTTGTCTTAAACTCAATCATTCGCTCCAATCGGAATATTACTGCGATCTACAAAGTCGGGTAAAAATTGTGGGTTTGGTCCAGTTCACTCCTTTCGATCATAACCAATATCTAATGGGGTCATTTCTGGTCGGAAACCGACCTCTCCATAAAATTTCGTGACGATCGGTCCAAAATTGAGGCCTGGAGTTTTATTACAATTGTTAATGGATGGTCGGTCTCTCGTCAAGATATGAAAAAATGGCAAGGGGAGGGGTTTACGACGAATACTTCGCGATGTTACACGAATATTGGACAAAACAAACTTATAATACCCTTTCCACATTGTTTTGTAAAGTATAAATATTTCTTTTAAAAACGTCCGTAAATTGTAGGAAATGGTCGTAAGTCCCTACAAAAATACAAAACTGTACAAGGAAAAGGTCATAAGTCCAAAGACATCCAATTATCTCCCAAACGCTACGGAATTTTATCAAACATTGATAAGCGGAATAAATAAATGAAGAATACTGTCTTTACCACCATAATAAAATCTTTAATGCAGATAGCGCTGGAATGTTTTTTCTTCCTCCTGAAAAATTTATTGAGAGGGACCTAAGACTTTTTCCGACGGAGCAGACGATATATATTTTTTTTGGTTCGTTTGGAAAAATTAGAAAAAAATATTTGGGAGTTCTCCAACTATTTCGATAAAATCCCATACAATAATTAATGTACACTGCTAAAACGTTACCAAAAAATAAGGTTTACCATCGCGAAATCTTAACTGCTTACTGTGGTAACTTATTAGAAAAGGAAATTAAGAGTAATATTGAAAGTTTAATCATTCAAAAAATATGAAAATTAAAAAGCTTGTTATTCGCGAATTAGTTAAAGTCGGTTGAGGCATATCGATTTTAGATATAGCGAATCAATCTCTTTCAATATTTATGCATATTTCGATGATTCACCCAGCGACCATTGTGTGCCGTCAGTTGCATCTCACAATGCCGAAAACCTTAAAGTGGGTAAAAGTCGCGCAATGTGCATACGATATTTATGCGCATCTCTGGAGTCGTTGGTAAAAAAATCTGAAAATATACGGAAATGTTTTGCTGATGAGCAGCATCACCGCAGCAAAAAAATAAAGGAAATCAAAAAACTCATTTTGAAAAAGTGTCCGATTTCACTCAGAAATCTCCATATATACTGTTTGAGATAATGTGATAAAACCCTTGGCTACTAAAATATTTAGTTATTTACTTATTCCTTGAATTAAATTAACTGTAAAATAAGTAGTTTTTATATAACTCTATAAATGTCTTTAAGTACCGAGACCAAGTACTGTTCGCATTACGAAGTTAATGTTAATAAATGTTTACAGGAATACTATATATCGTCACCATAAATGCTGAAGACGTAACCCACAAAACCAAAACTTTACAGGAGAAGCAAAAAAACGTTATAAAATTAAAAACTGTTTTACGGAATATTAATCGTATGAAGGCGAGTATATGGAATGTTATTGATCATATACGAAGGGGAATAAGTAGTGAAACCAAAACCGCTGAATTGCTTAGTTTTGAGATCCTCCATTACAACAAAATCTGCGATATTATCCCATTTTCCGAAATGCCATTTCTTGAATAGGATCGTTGTTTTTGAACGTAGAAGCTTGAAATTTTGCCAGAACATGTATTTTAGCTTTATGTATCAGATTAAATCAAAAACGAATTTCGATTTTCATGTCGGTTACGTCTTCGGGCATTTATGGTGACGATATATGTCTGTGTCAGCAAGGTGCATATACTCTTTTAATTATGATATTAAAATAATACACAATTAGGGTTTTGGGTTTTCCCGGTTTTTATCATTCCCGGGAAACGGGAATCAAAAAATCGCCATTCCCGGGAATCCGGGATTTCCCCGGAAATTTTAAAATACGAGAGTGGATCAATATTTCCGTGATTTCTTTATCTTCTCATAGTAACTTATATGAAATACAATATTTTCAAAGAGTTGCGGACTCAAAAATGGATGACACGTTTTCGCCCACACTGGCCATTTCCATTATTCAGAGCTAATGAAATTGCTCTATGCAAAGTGATTTGGCTCAAACAATGATTGATGAGAATTTTCAATTTTATGGACCTCGAAAATCGTATGTTTTATTCTTATGCTTAAGATTGCTTGAAACAAGTAAGAAAGTATCAGTCAACTGTGCCGACTGAGATATACCCTCAGCCTCGGACCTAAAGAAAAGAATCAAACACAATACTTCTGACGTTTCTAGGGACTTTTTGAGTTTTTGAACCAATTTCTTAGGAAGTATGGATTTGCCCCGAAAAAAATTGTACCGTTTTAACTAGAGTCGCACACAAAACATGTTGCCAAACATTTAAAAGAGAGAGTGTGGGAGATTTCTCCCTTCGACGGCTATCTTACGTACTACCCAATATAGTTGGTATCGGCAGGCTTTCTTTGAGATTTTGTGCCTTTACCTCAGGAAGCGCGGACATGCCCTCCCAACAAAAGTATAACTTTTTGGAAAGAATTTCGATTCGAGATGAACTGTTAAACTGCACTTTTCCTAAATTTTGTGTTGGATGTATCCGAAGGCCTGGACCGATATAGTCCATATTCCAACCTGATACATGACTAGATGAAATAATACGATATGCAAAGTTTGGACCAATCAGAAACTTCCTGTCTTGGAGCTTTTAAGATATTATCTCAGGAAGTATGGACTTGCTCCCGACAAAATTCGTACTGTCGTAAAGAGGGCCGTAAAGACAAATTGCTGAAAAATTTCAAATCGACCCGAAAAGAGCTCTAAAACTTCACTTTTCCCGAATATTGTGTGGAACCCGTTCTATGCTTGGAACTAATATTACCATACGCAAAATTATGACCGATTCAGTTATTCCCTTCAAGAGTTATCGTGCGCACCACTTCAGCGATAATTACTGAACTTTTGTGGGGAGGTACTGGAAGTAGTGGACCACCGATATGGTCCATCTTCGAACTTAAAACTAAGTTTGAAAAAAAAATTTCGAATGCCAAATTTTTAACCTGATCGGTCGGTGGCTTCGTTCGAGAGTTATCGTACGTACCAGCCAGCATGCCGGACCCTCTTTAGCCCAATGGCTGAGGGTATAAAAATGTGACTTTAAAATATAAAATATTCTTTCGCGGTGCGACTCTTATAACTTTTTCCCTGAAAACACTTTTGTAGATTAAAGTTATTTCCAAATATTTTGTAACTTATTGATTCTGTAAAACTTAATCGCATTCTGATTCTATGGTATAAAAGTGACGGGCATAGTTTATTCATTAATTCATTAGAAGTTGTGATAAATGTAAAAAGATATTTCCCGATTTCCCGGGAAATATGATTTTGTTTCCCGGGAAAATCCCGTAAACAAAAAACCGAGAATTCCCGGGAATTCCCGGTGCGGGATTTCCCTACCCAAAACCCTATACACAATAGTTTTAAGAATTCTAATCAATGATTGTTTTAAATACCTTATTATTGAAAACGAAAAGTCTCAATAAATTTAAATCTAATGTCATAATTCTATCAGTTTCTGTACGATTGTTTGAGAAAAATTTCGATTCTTGGAATCGTATGTAGACTATTGTTCGTGGCAATCAATACTTCACCATATTTGATAATGACTTTGATAAAGTTTATTTTAAACTCGAAATCATTTTGTTAATTTTCACAAATAAAAAATTAAATAAAACCATCCATGTTTTCATATTTATAATTTTCTGTTTTTTTACTTATTTCCCCCTTAATGACGATTTTCGTTGTTCTTCTTGTTAATTTTCCAGATGGGCGAACTACGTAAAAGGTGTAATTCACAGTTTTATTGCGAGCGTCGGTGTACAACTTGCAAATGGTTTCAATGCGGTCATTGTGAGTAATGTGCCTGTGGGGGCTGGTTTATCGTCGAGTGCTGCCATTGAAGTGGCCACATTGACATTCCTCGAACATTTTACTGGCCATGCAGTTGAAAGGTAAAATTTTGTTTTTTATGTGTTTTGTTGTTGTTTCAATCACAGCATTCAAGTGAGAAGGGGGAAAAATGAACACTCAAATTAACAACATCAATTTAAACAGCAGTAAATGTTTATCGTACGCTGTAAAGTGAAATTAATTCCCAGATATTGGGGTGGACCAGAATGAATATTTGTTAAGAATTATACTGGAGTTTAAATGTAATTGCTCTGTTCCAGAAGCTGCAAGAATCTACAAACTTTTCTTTTATGTTATCGAAAAAATAGTAAAAATGAGTAGATTCTTGCAGTACTGGAACAGATCAAAAATGTTCAATTTTTGCAAATTTTAAAGTCCTGACAGCAAAGAAGGTTCTACAAACAGACACAAAATTGTAAAGATTGGACAAAATGCATATGCAGTTTAATGTTGATATTAATCTGGAAAGAATTGTATGAATTTCTAGATTTATTCCAGAACAATTCATTGGATATGTGATTGTTAAAATCGGCTAAATACGTATAAAACTGTTAATAACATCATATAGCTATGTCACCATATTATGGCATAACACTATTTTATTTTCCATCGTCGAAGTATAATAACAATGAAATATCCGTCCTTTGGTTCTACCAATTGGCTTACAACTCTTAGCCAACCAAGTTTATAATATTTTATCTTTAAAATATTTTTTGGAGATATTTATAGTATAGTAAAATGAATGTCCCCTTTGTACATTAATATTTGTTTAATTTTTTTTTTTTCATTTTCCCCTCTACAATTTTTTTGCTGCCATGTTATTTTTGGGGAACGCCTAACACACAACGTTACAGTGACGCCAAACGAGCTTTAATTTGCCAAAATGCTGAACATAAGTTTGTTGGTATGCCATGTGGAATTATGGATCAAATGATTTCGGTGGCTGGACAAAAAGATTTTGCCCTCAAATTGGATTGTCGGTAAGTTTTTATTTGATACAAAGTACGATGTTTTTGCTAGGGGCATTTTTCGCTTTGTCACGACAATGGTAAAAAAGTGACAAAGTACTATGACTTTTTTTAGGATATACAAATCAAAGAGTATCAAAAGCAAGGGGCTTCCATTTGTATAAGATTCATTCTAAAAGAGTTCGTACTTGACATTAATTGATGTAAATGTACCTTTTTTTGTCAACATCAAAGGAAGATATAACGTTTAAATTGTTATTTTGTTGGCATATACAGAATATTTTTGCTACCTTTTGGGTTTGCTATTGGAGCTAAAAGCTGTAAGATTATATCAAATTCGAAGCCTAATAGAAAAAGTAGCTTTATATCTATATTGACTGCGCTAAAATCATATTACATTCTCACAATAAGACGAATAACATCCTTCAAATCTATTCACAACATTTTAGATCCAACGCCGAAATTTTGTATTTTAATATGTGGTACACCACCAGTCAGCCTTGCTATCATCATCTATAAGAATATCATTACTGTCGCCAAACTCTGATAAACTACCATAAAATATTTAAATTGTTTCTAAGCTTTTTAAAAAAGGAAACCTAAAAAAGTCACCGCCCTTCACCCACAACATATATGAAGCAACAATGTGGCAGTAACAAATAACTTTGAATAAATGCACAAATTTGTGGCGCATAGAATAGAAAAAAGAACGAATGTTTTACTAGTCAACGGGAAAAAGGCTGACAGAAAATGAAATGCGCTTTTGTTAGCACTTTTGGAATACAAAGTGTGGTTCGTAGAACACAACAACTCACTCTTTGGGGTAATACTTTATGTGACAGTTGCTAACAAAATGCATTCACTGCCGTTGACAGTAAATTGTGGTATTTTGGATGTAGTCTTCTTCAGCGTTTGAGGGGGAGGAGGAAAACCTGAATTTGTCTCTTTAGTTATATCGACTCATTTTGCTCCTACATTTGCCACTTGCGCCAAACGTGCAATCAAGTGTAGACTTTTTAAAGATTTGCATGGAAATATCTTACGAAAGTTTGTGTGGGAGGTACCCGAAGGAGTGGACCGATTGAGTCCATATTGGAACCTCATCTAAGTCTGGCAGAAATTTCACGATGTGCAAAGTTTGGATCAAATCGGTTACGTTCTTCAAGAGTTTTCGAACTTTTGTGGGGGAGGTACCGGAAGGAGTGGACCGATATAGCCCATCTTCGAACTTGAACTAAGTTTGGGCAAAATATTACAAAATCCAAATTTTGGACCAAATCGGTTGATCCGTTCGAGAGTTATCGTGCGCTCCAGCCAGACAGACGGACGGACATGGCTTAATCAACTCCAAATTGTCTGGAACACATTTCGTCCAAACATACTTGGTGTCTAAAACCATTATTTCGATGAGGTACATTTTGCCCGTATGAAAGTGTATATACACCCTCGTTAGCATAAAAGCTGAGGGTATAAAAAATTGAAAAAGTTTCAGAGTTTTCTTTCACAATAGCTATTTTAGTATGTGCCCGCAGGGTTTTGGAGCTTTTGGGTCATTTATCTTAGGAAGTATTGACTTACTCCAGAAAAAATATAACGTTGTAAATGGGACGGCTCGAACAACCTACTGAAAAAAGGTATCTAAACGTTGCGAGATGAACTCTTAATCTTCACTTTATCCGAATTTTGTGTGGGAGGTACCTGAAGGAGTGGACCGATATAGTCTATATTCCAACCTGATACATGACTGGATGAAATAATACGATGTGCACAGTCCGCAGCAATCAGAAACTCCCTTCGAGAATTATCTTGCAGATTTGCCATTTTGGTTGGTGCCGTCAGGGTTTCTTGGAGCTTTTAGGCCAATATCTTGGGAAGTATGGACTTGCGCAAGAAAAAAATTTTAATTTCGTAAAGGGGACCGAAAGGACAACTTACTGAAAAATAATCAAAACGATCGGAGAGGAGCTCTTAAACTTCACTTTATCCAAATGTTGTGTGGGAGGTACCCGAAGGAGTGGACAGATATAGTTCATATTCGAACCAGATCTGCATCTGGTAGAAATAATATGATGTGCAAAGTTTTGACCTAATCGAGTGTTATCGTTCACACCATTTTACAGAAAAATTTTTAACTTTTGTTGGGGAGGTACCCGAAGGAGTGGACCAATATGACCCACCTTCGATCTTAAACAAAGTATGGGCAAAATATTACGATACCCAAAATTTGATTCGAATCGGTTGATCCGTTCGAGAGTTATCGTGCGCACCAGCCAGACGGACGGACATGGCTAAATCGACTTCAAATTGTCTGAAACCAATTTTGTCCAAACATACTTGGGGTCTAACAGCGCTATTTCAATGAGGCACATATTTGGTCGTATCATAGTGTATATACCCTTTTTAGCCTAAAGGCTGCGGGTGTAAAAACTGAGTGAATTATGAATGAAAAGCGAAGAACTTTTGGTAGTTGGTAGCTCGCATGACATCCACAAGAGAGCAATACCCTCATCAACAAACGTAACACGTGGGTGCGACAAAAACGCGCCCAACTGAAGAAATGACTATGTGAGAGGAATACCTCTAGTTGCCCTTGTCCTAACAAACACATCACGTGTAAAACTACTTAAGCAACTAAAAGTCCGACTAGCTCCAAGTGTTAATGTAAAATTCCACACCGCCCCATACGTTTTATAACTATTTGTTAGAACTCTGCTTTCGTCATAGTAAGGACATTCCGTCAGAATATGCCTCCACTCCTTAGTGATCTCACACAAATCTGTCTAGGACAAAGCAAAAATGAATTCATGAAGCGATACCTGGTCAGTAAGAATCCCAGATTCAAACAAAGAGAAGTCGTGACGAAAATAGCGTTACGAATAAAATCGTAATTCAACCTCTATATTCGCTGTCCATTCACCTAGTCTTCCACCTATCAGCAGCCCGCCTGAAATCCCCATTCAGCAAATCAGAAGGTACGAGCTCTTTTATCAACTTTAAATGGATTGTGCCTACATCTGGGAAGTTTTTGCGGATTCTGAAACTAAAATGAGAAAAATCAAAAAACAAAAAAATTGCCGGAGCGCTTTTTAGGATTTTTGTAGATGTTCACGATTTTGCTTGGAAACCGCAAGTCCTATCGGCACTAAAGAAAATGTTGTAGCTATGAAAATTCTCTACAAGATTGATCTGTATGATAATTTCGTAGTTTTTACCGTTATTGAGATACAGAAGTTCAAATTGGGACAATACATTAACTGTATCTCAACCTTATAAAACAATGTCATACATGGTGCGCAATAATTAACTTTAAGTGAAACCCGCTTACACCTGGAAAGTTTTTGAGGATTTTGAAACAGCAATGTTCATAGGTTAGAGAAATCCAAAAACAAGAAAAAATCGCTGGAGGGATTATTAAATAAATCGCGGTCAAAATTCACATTTTTAGATTTAAATTAATTTTTTCGCGATTTTGCTTGGAAACACAAGTCCTACCGAAATTTGGATAAGGAAAATGTTGTAGCTGTGAAAATTTTGACCGTTATGATTTGTTCCTAGGTTTGACCATTTTTGAGATATATAGATGTTCAGGTCACATTTTTAGCTTTTTTGTTAGGCTTTCACGAGTTGCTTGAAAATGGTAAGTCTTATCGAAATGGGACTAGAGAGAATCTTTTAGCTGTGTACTATTTTCGAGATATATAAGTTAAAGTTGGGAAATTGCAGTCATGATATTGTTTTATAAGGAGGCAATACAGTCAATGCATTGTCCCAATTTGAACTTCTATATCTCAATAACGGTAAGCACTACGAAATTTTCATGAAGGTCAATCTTGTAGAAAATTGTCATGGCTACAACATTTTCTCTTGTCTCATTTCGATAGGACTTGCAGTTTCCAAGCAAAATCATCAAAACCTAAATTACCCCTAAAAAGGTCGACTTGTCGCTCCGGCGATTTTTTTGTTTTTTGATTTTTCTCATATAAGAACATTGTAGTTTCAGAATCCTCAAAAACTTCCGAGGTATAAGCACCTTCCATTTAAAATTGCTTCAAAAGCACCGTGTTCAATCAGCTTCAACCAAGTTTCAGCTTATACACAATAGCCGTACATTTCGTCTTCCAGATCTGGAGGTTCGGGTTCAAGTAAAACTCCAATGTATCCGTGAACACATTCTGGTACACAGTCTCTTTTCGACCCACAACAGAGTCATCTGTTGCATACCATATGTAGCACACGTAACAAACAGTAACAGTATATGGTACGAGTGTCCGCTCAACCCTAGTCATTCCGCAAAACCCTTCTGACCACAGCTGCAACTGCTGTCAACTTATCCTCCAGGCGATCAAAATGCCGAAGGAAGTTTATCCACTTTCAGTCATAGTTATACCCATTTACTTGACGCTTGAGTGTGGGGAGGACGGGTACGGGCCAACCTACCTTCATCACCGTAAGTACAGTTTTTCATACGCCAACTCAGCTGTTCGTTCACTTCAGACATCTACCACAGTCAGGACCTGGGGCTCAATTCTGTTTCTATGAAAATATGAAATGAAAACTTTTATAAAGAAGAAAAATGAAAAAAAATATAAAGCCTTTACCTAATTAACTGCGTGTTGCGTGTCCGTTCAAAAATACCAAAACAAAACACATGTATTTCTAATTGAAAACAAAAACAAATACATGTATTTTGTTTTTGTATTTTTGAACGCACACGCAACATGCAGTTAATTAGGTAAAGGCTTAAAGGAAATATTTTTCATTTCAAATTTTCATAGAACAAGAATCAAGCCCCTGCTCACCTCGAAGTTTTTCATTCAACATTTTTGACTAAAATGGTTCGCACGATACCTCTCTAAGGCAGTAACCGATTTGCTCCAAACTTTGCACATCGTAATATTCCTTCTAGACTTATATTCGGTTCGAATATGGACTCTATCGGCCCACTCCTTCGGGTACCTCCCACACAAAATTTCGGAAAAGTTCAGTTTAAGACCTATTTCCGAATAGTTTTAATTTTTTTTCAACGGGTTGTTTCGCTTTATCCGCGGTTCAAGTTTGGTTAGAGGCAAGTCCATACTTCCTGAGAAAATGGGACAAAAGCTGCAAAAACCCCCTACGCCCACCATGTGTAGTTGCTGGTACGCGAAGAACATTCTAAACAGGATACTGTGTTGGTCTAAATTTGTAATAATTTTGCGAATCTTAAAACTCCTTCCAGAATCTCCCCCAAAAGAGTTCAAAAAATGTTGCTAAAATGGTACATGCGATTTCTTATACTTAGCATCAGATTTGGTCTAAAATTCGGATCTCATAATATTTAGTCCAAATTTAGTTTTTGGACCATATCGGCTTACTTCTTAGTGTAACTCCCTCACAAAAGATCACCATTTTTCTTCACCTGCAGTTTAAAGTCTGTTCGAGTATTCTTTAGAAGTGTTTACCGAAGGTACTCTTTGGGGTTCTGTTTAAAGCGATATTATGGTTTTCGTGAGTAAGTCCATGCTTCTTCACATAATGGAAGAAAAGCTCTGAGTTATACGCCGAACAACTGAAATGACCGGAGGGCGCGATATCTATTGAAAGGTATGCCTCCCAAAATATGATCCACTTCTAAAATGGGCTACGTCGGTACATTGCTACAGGCACCTCCTCCTCAACACATTCGACCTTTAATTCAAATTCATATTTTTGTCGGCTAGTTCGTACATCAAAAAGGGCCACAAAATTCTGGAAACCAAAATTTTTATTGAAAAGGATTTTTGTTGTGTAGCCGGCCATCTCTCATTTTGAATGTAAGAAGAAGCAAATAAAACATTTCTATACGAAACAAAAGTAAAATTACCTGAAGGAACTACATTCAAGCGTTTAACCTAATAAGCTACAAGAGCTATATGAACAAGAGGAGCTAAATTAACGAGATAACCTAAATGAACGAATGAACGGGATATGGTTCTGTTGGTTCATTTCACGGAATCGTTTGTGTGAATTAGTTCGTTCATGAATAACAGAACTCTAATATGTCCCAAAACAAACCGTTTGTATTGATATAACTAATTTTAGAAAAATTGCGTTGCAATTGTTTTATTCTATGTGCGAATATGGTTCCTAATCATCAGCATGAATGAGCTCCGACAATATCATAGTTAAACATATTAAATTAACGTATCGTATGAAAGAACGAAAAAGGGCCATATCGGATTACTTCTTAGTGTACCTCCCTCACAAAAGCTCACCATTTTTCTTTACGTGCAGTTTAAAGTCCATTCGAGTATTCTTTGGAAATGTTTACCGAAAGTACTCTTTGCGGTCCTGTTTACAGCGATATTATGGTTTTCGTGAGTAAGTCCCTGCTCCTTCACATAATGGAAGAAAAACTTCTAAAATTTACTACGTCGGTAACTTCCTTCAGGTACCTCCTACTCAACACGTTCGACCTTTAATTCAAATCCATATTTTTGTCTGCTAGTTCGTACATCAAAAAGGGCCACAAAATTCTGAAACCAAAATTTTTATTGAAAAGGATTTTTGTTGTGTTGCCGGCCATCTCTCATTTTGAATGTAAGAAGAAGCGAATAAAACATTTCTATACGAAAAATAAAGTAAAATTTCTTGAAGCGTTTAACCTAATAAACTAAAAGAGCTATATGAACAATAGGAGCTAAATGAACGAGATAACCTAAATTGACGAATGAGCGGGATATGGTTCTGTTGGGTTATTACACGGAATCGTTTGTATGAACTAGTTCGTTCATTTGTATTGATATACCAATTTCAGGAAGATTGCGTTGCAATTGTTTTATTCTATGTGGGCACAAATCGAGGCAGTATTTCCTACTATTCTTTTTCATCCTGGATGGGTTGCAATGAAAGAGCAGCATGAATGAGCTCCGACAATATCAAAGTCCCAATTTACATTAGGCGAGTTTACTTGCGGCAATTGTCAGTTTGATGGAGAGAGAGGTGAGGTATATGGTAACCCTTTGCCTCTCAACACCCTCTCTCACCCACAAACTGACAATTGCCGCAAGTAAACTCGCCTAATGTAAATTGGGACATAGTTAAACGTATCATAGTCCAGTCAAATTAGACATTGACAGAACAAATATTCCCACAAAGCTGAATTTTGGTAGTTGTTGTTGTAACAGTGTTTATTATTATGTTTGTATGTTCGTTCTTCTATTCAATCTGGCTCTGGGTCTATCTCCAGTTCCAGGAAAGTGGCTGCTTCGATGGGATGTAACCACAGATCCACTGGAGTTAGATGAGTAGGTTTGGCTGGGCAGTTGAAAAGGTGTTTTGCGTCGTGCGGGCCCATGCCGCATAATGGACATATGTCTTGCACGGCGCGGTCGATTTCCTAATAAGAATTTAGGCGACTGCAATATCCCGGCGTAGTTGAGCCAAAACTACTCTAGTTTGTCGTGGCAGCTGACGCTCCTTAGCTGCGATAGATGGGGGATGTATTTCGAGGACTTTATTCAGACTATATTTGCTTATGGCCTTAGCAACTGCATCCGTGTGAATACTATTTAAACCTACTTGATATGCCGGTTGATTTAGGGGATCTCTCCTATATTGTTGGACCTCCCTCTCTAGAGCATGAATATCCTTCCTTCCATCTCATTGTGTTTCTTTATTGGAAGAATCTTTGCCTCCTTATGTAGATGGTCCACTGAAGACTTGAGCTAGCACCCTGTTGCTGTTATGATGGCGGCATTATGGCAGGTTTGAATCTTTTTCTAATTCGTATCACATAATCCCGGGGACCAAACTGGCGCCGCATAGCTTACCACAGACCGACATATCGCATTATATGTGGTCTACAAGGTTTCTTTATCTGCACCCCAAGTGCTGCCGGCTAGTGATAGCTGTGGCGTTCGCGCACAACTTGAAAGTAGTGCCGAATGTGACCCCTAAAATTTTGGGACAGTTTGTGGTAGGAATTCTGCTGCCGGGACCATGATATTCAACTCTCTTCTAAACTGCTGTGTTCATGTGGTGAACAGAGTGGCTGTAGATTTTGTTGCGGAAATCTTCATATTCCTCGAGTGGAAAAGGTGGAAAGATCGGTTAAATAGGACTTCATTCTCTCACAGATGTCATCAGGGAAGGTACCTGTTGCTGTCTGGAGGGGGCGGAATACTGGAGAGGTAGAGGTTAAACAGTTCCGGAGATATCGCCGCACCTTGGGGAACTCCCTGTTTCACTCTACGGGGTTTGGACTTCTTGTTCCTGAATTCCACGTACGACTGGCGTCCACACATATGCATTGACTATCCAACGTTTCAAGCTTAGCCGGAGGGTTGTCTGCTTAATGTCCTCAAACAGCGTGGAGCGCCTGACTGTATCAAAGGCTTTTGATAAGTCAAGCGCCACCATCACTCTTCTATCACACGGCCTTCTCTGGGTGAATCCTTGACAAATATATGTGGAGATGGCGTGCAGCGTTGTTGTCGTGAAGTGCTGCTTACGGAATCCAGGCTGATGATCAGGAACTTGACAGCTATTCTTGATACTGGGGAGGACTAAGGCTTCAAGGGTCTTTGCCACGGGCGACAAAAGCGAAATCGGTCCGTACGATTAACTTTTGCTGGCATCCTTGCCTGGCTTCCGTAGCGGCACCACCCTGCCCATTTTCCAGACTTCGGGAACAATGAAGGTGGCTAGCGACAAGTTGAGAACTTTAGTGAGATACTCCACTCCCGGCTCATCCAGCTGCTTCAGCATTACCATGGAGATTCCATCAGGGCCCAACGCTTTTGATAATTTAGCGTTCCTGATGGCATTCGCAACATCATCCATTGTAAATTGTGGTGGTTCATCCTCGACAGGAAGAGATCTGATGCGACGTAATACTCTCCTCTTCGCCCTGTCACTCTCGGGGTGCTCGACAAACTGTCGATTGAAATAAATTGCGTACCTCTTCAGGTCAGTCAACGTAACGTGGCCAAATATGACTGAGGTCCTATCTTCCATCCTTCCAGGGTTCCGTTGCCCACAATTCACTTATACCGGTTCCAATGTTGCAACTTTTCACATGATTCCACCACTTGTTCCGCTTATGCTCGCCGAACAGCCTGTTAGCTTCCAGTGTCAGCTCCCTGACTCTGTAGTCATTGGGGTTGGCTCGACGAAACTCATGACGCTCATTTGCTAATCCCGTCGCCTCTGCTGGGAATTTTGGTCTTACTTCGGGTCATTCGACCAGCAGGGATATGGCGAGCGGCTGCATCAGTGATGATGTCTCGGAACGTCCATTCCGCTAGCCGAACATCAGAAGGATTGGGCAGTTCTCTGAAGCGGTGATTGGTGAACTCTGTGAAACTCGGAGAATCAGCTTTCTTATGATTGAAGAACGTGTGGCGTTCAGAGGTGATGAAATCGGGTGGTCTGCTAATGGAGACAATTATGGGGAGATGATCTGATCCAAGGGAAATGGCGGGTTGCCAGGCGACGTCATTTGTCAGACCAGGTGATACGATGGTTATGTTTGGCGAACTGTGACACTCTCCTCTAATTCTGGTAGGTGCGTCTTCATTGACCGTGCAAAACGCAGTGTTATCAATCTGCTCAGCCAGCGCTGTACCCCTCTGGTCGTTTCTATTAAAGTCCCCCAGGACCAGACGATTATGTCCTTCCAAAGGCGGGCTAATGTCAGGCTCGTAATCTGAGATACAGCTATTTCTCGGCGGGATGTATATGTTCAGCAACTCTATCTCGGCAGTTCCACACCTGACTACCCCCATACATTCCATGTACGGGTAATTAGAGACAGACTCAAGCGAGATAGGTCTGTATTGGACAGACTGGTGCAATAGGGAAGCTAATCCCCACCTCCATTTCTGGTGCGATCCTTCCTTAACACGTTGTTTCTTGGTTTCTTGCACCGCCGCAACCTTGATGTTCTTCCGACTCATGAAATCTACTATTTCCTTGATCTTACCTCGGAGTCCATTGCAATTAAATTGCAAAAAGGATGCATTTTCTGGGATTGGGACAACAACGGCTGGTGTTAAAGGCTGCGTGTGCGGTTGCTGTCGAGGGGACTGCGGAGGGTGAATTTCGTAATCCGATGACGACTCACTGGGGACTGTATCCACGCAGCATGCAGCAACATAGTCCCTGTCGTAGTCCCTCACGTGGACAAGTCCAGAGCAACCTCTTAGATGCACCCACTCCTGACATCTATTGCATATTGGGTGAAGATGCGAATGTGACAAATTGAGCACAAATAAAATGGTCCTGGGTTTTCCTCCGTCCCGGCACGGACCAAAAGAATTCGAAGCAGGCATTCCGGGATATGCTGCTCCCAACACAGAAAAACGAATTAAATACGAGCACATGTACACTGAGGTGGCAGCCGCTGGCCGGAACGCTGATGTTGTGTGATTCCGGGTCAATCCGGTACGAAAGAACTCGCTACCGTGGGATTGCCGATTTTTGGTGGAGAGACAGGGGTTGCCATTAGAATCAATGTTCTAAAAGTCCCCATCAATACCATGTGTGCAAAAACAGTCAAAGTTCAAAATTTGGGTATTTTTTAGGTCTTCAGATATTTTCTTGAAAACCGTGTGCCCAATCAAAAAGTGACTAGATAAAATATTGCAGACAGAAAAATTCTCTACCAGTTTTGTCTAATAATTTTTTTCCTAGAAGAAACCATTCTTGAGATATAGGGGTTCTAAGAAACACATCATTTATATGCACTTATAAGGGAAATACGCACAAATTCAAGTAAAACGGCTAAAGTATCCGGAGTAAACGGGTCTGTCCCCCCAAAAACTATATGTTTCCAAAAAATCGGAAGGTGTTTAATAAAGTTATTCCATGTTAGAATCATTTTATGCAAAAATAGTCCATTTTACCCAAATGTGTAATCGAAAGCCAACGGGAACGACCCCAACGCAAACTCCCCGATTTTTTTTTATTTTTGTCATGTCTATTCTGTCTGGACTATCAAATTAACGTATCATATGGAAGAACTAATTTAGCAACCATACAAGTGATTAAAGGTTTCCAGCAAGCAGAAAATGCACACAAAAATAGAATATAACCCCACAGAGATGACAGAAAATTTGTGGTCCGCCCCCGTGACAAAGAATCTTTTTCTCGTTGTTTTAGTGCAATCCCATCATATCTATGATTTCTTTATTTTTCTTCGAAATACTTTACATTTTTTTTGCATTTTATTTTGTTTGTTCTGAAGATGCTTTGTTCTTTTCTTTTGTAAATTGTTGGGTTTTGTTTTGGTTCGCGAACGAGTACATATTCAAAGCTATCTGTTCTGTTTTTTGGTTTTGCGCTTTTTTTAAGTTGGCATATCTTTGTGCTTCCGTATGGAAATGTTGCATTGCAACTGCAGCTGTCGTAATACTAGTAACATAATCATATGCACCCTCAACATTTTCAGATTTGTATTTGGGGTGTTGGTAATTCGTTGAAAGGGTAGAAGGAGTTTGGGATGACAGATAATATGACAGGAATAAGTAAATACTAATATGTTTTAAGCATTTTATCGCCAAGTGTGAACACAGATAGGTTTTATATTTCTTGAATTATGGCATGTGTAATCTTGACATGGCAGACTTTCAAAACAAAAACTTTCAGCAAGAAATTAAGGCATGGGTAAGTCGACTTTCGATTAATCGACTTTTTGCAGTTAAAAGTATAAAAATCGTAGTCGACTTATGGCTGCAGGGAAAATCGCATAATCGATTATCTTGTGATCGATTTCCGAGGTTGCCCAAAGATTGTTGACTTGGCGGTTTAAAAGTTTTGGCGTTCTTACAGTTTCAAAGAAATCTCGAAACTCGACGAATAGTCGCTAATAATCGATTTTCTGCGGTTATGAAAAAGTCGAAAATAGAGTTTTAAGACAACTGATATAATCGCCAGAACAAAAAATCACATTTTTAATTTTGGACCAAAATCGAAAAGTCGAAGAATCGATTGTTTCATTCCATTGCCTATCCCTAAAGAAAATCGAGCACAACGTCAGCCGAGTTTTTAGTTGGATCTGATCATGATCTCAAAAAAAAAATTTCTATAAGAAATCATACCTATGGATGGTATACAAAAGTGTTGTCAATGTCCAGAATCATACATATAATGAAGCCCATTCATAATGCACAAAATGTTTATTTCTATCACTGAAAACAGTCAGTCAGTCAAACAGTCAACAGTCAATTGGATACCCAAACATAAGTTCTCTGTTATTTTTTGAATATGGGAGACCGAATTTTTAATGATTTTTACTGTTGTTGTTGTCGTTTTATGGTTATTGTGGAACAATTTGAAGTATGTGCGTACTTGTCTCTATATGTTCATTATATTGATGCCTTACTTCATCAACCTCGTATCTTAAAAAAATCAGGGTAAAAGTTTAAATGCAATTATTATTGTATAAGATGAACTAAATTTTCAAATAATTACATTTAAACTTTTACTCATCGACCGACGTATTAAAAATTAATCGTTTCTAATCTCTTCAGAATTTTTTAGGAGAGGGTTTGAGGAAGTAATGTATCTATATGTAAGGTATATCCATAAGAATAAGTTATGAACGAAATCAGGAAAAAAATTGTTCTATGGTTTTGTCGCCCTCCCTCCCCGTTTACGACAATCCGTTAGTCATTACGTAACCTATTCCAAAGTAATGTAAACAAAAATAGCTACTTACATTACTCCTTACTATGTTATGGGTACAGTGGCAATGAGCGTGTGTGTCCGACTACAAATCTTGGAGTTGTGTGTTCAAAGCTCACCGTCGGCCCGCGAGTTTTTTGTTGACAAAATAAAGAACAGACGGTGGTGCACATGTTAGCGTTTAAACAACCCTTAATGTTCGAACGCGTGGCCGACTGTGTAGTGTGTTCGGCTACAAATCAGAAGTTCGCTTGATCAAATCCAGCAGAGAGCGAAATTAAATAAAACAAGAAAAAAGGTATCAGTCGGCTTTGCCTGTGTGGATTGAAATACTGCCTACACCCCCCCCCCCCCCCAAAAAAAAAAATTATGGATTTAGGGGGGTTTTCAAAATGTTGGGCGTATGAACCGACAAAAGTATGTATAAGATTGAAGCTCAAAAATTTGCGGGGATATCGATAAATAGGGCTTTTTTATCACACGAAAAACATAATATCGCTGTAAACAGGGCCACTAGAAATTCCTTCGTAAAAATGTCCAAAGGATCCTCGAACAGACCACAAGGATTGGACAGATAGGGCCTAAATGTGAACATAAACTAAGTTTCGACAATATTTAAAGATCCAAAGTTTGGACCAAATCGGTTGCTACGCCTATGAGAAATCGCGTACCATTTTAGCGAATATGCTCGATCTTTTGTGGGGGAGGTACAGGAAGGAGTGGACCTATAAGCACCACCTTTTAATTTCATATAATATTCGAAGAAATATTACAATATCTAAAGTGTGGACGAAAGCAGTATTCGGTTCGAGCTCTACAGCCACTACATATGGGGATTTTTACAACTTTCGGACTGTTTTCCCAAGAAGTATGGAAAAACTTTTACAGCCGTAATTGAGGCAAGTTGCTTCAACAAAAATCAAAGCGATTAGAGAGCAGGTCTTAAAGTGAATTTATCCAAAATTTTGTATGGGAGGTACCCGAAGGAGTAAACAAATATAGTCCATATTCGAACCTTATCTATATCTGGTAGATATATTACGATGTGTAAAGTATGGACCAAATCGGTCACTGCCATCAAGAGTTATCGTGCTCACAATTTTTCCGAACATTTTTCAAATTTTTGGGGGGAGGCACCTGAAGGAATGGACCGATATGGCTTATCTTCGAACTTAAACTAAGTTTGCACAAAATATTACGAAGGCCACATTTTGGACCGAGTCGGCAGATCCGTTCGAGAGTTTTCTTGCGCTCCAACCACTACACCCGGTGTCATAAGGGTTTTCTGTAACTTTCAGACTATTTTCTCAGGAAGTATGAACTTGGCCCTTATGAAAGTTATACCGTCATATGGTGGGCAGTGAATACAAGTTGCTACAACAAAAATCAAAGCGATTCGAGAGCAGGTCCTAACTATACGTTCGAGAGTTATCGTGCGCACCTGCCAGACAGATAGACGGACGTACATGGCTGAATCAACTCCAAATGGTCTGAAACAACATTTTCGAACATTTTCGAACTTTTGTTGGGGAGGTATCTGAAGGAGTGGACCGATATGGCCCACCTACGAACTTAAAATAAGTTTGGACATTATATTAGAAAGGCCAAATTTTGGACCAAATCGGTTCATCCGTTCGAAGCTATCGTGCGCACCAGCCAGCCAGACAGACGGGCGGACATTGCGAAATCGTCTCCAAATTGTCTGAAACGGATTTCGTCCAAACATACTTGGGGTCTAAAATCATTATTTCGATGAGGCACATTTTGCCCGTATGATTTTACCATCGTGAGGGTATAAATATGTAGTGTGTTGAAATTGAAAACAAAATCCACCTCAACGGTTCTAAAAATATATATTTGTATACCCTCAGCATTTATTCTAACGAGGATATATTAGTGAATATCAAAAAAATTTAGTTTCCATGAAGCCAGGGTTTGCACTATTATAATACGCGAACTATTGCAATTTACTAGTAACTATGACCATGGCCAGATCAATTCAAGTGTTTTTGAACAAAGCTCAAAAATTTGGCAAAATAATTTAATTTGCGTGGAAGTTATGACCGCGAAAATGAATAAAAATAGGAAAAAAACGTTGAAGCTAACGAGGTTTTTTATGTTACTATTTGATTGCTGATTGAACCTTTCAAATGACGGACATATGCCCAAAGTAAAAATAGAAGAATACAAAATGAAGATTACACTTCTAATCTTTTTCTATCACTTTTCGAAATTTCCACTGCTTCAACCTTTTATGGATGCTGACATTTTGAAGCAAGATTTTAGGTGTTTTTAGTATTTTTGATCTAACTGCGACGCGCATTCGGGCATTTCAGAAAACAGATAATAGAAACAAAGTACTCGTGATTACGCATAATTTGATATGTATACTGACTATGTAGCCCAGGCAGCATCACAGTAATCCACTGCCAAACGCCAAAATTTATTGCTATATTTTTTCGATAACCCCTATTTTTTGGGTACAGTATTTACAATACCCTTTTGACTGTGCTGGTACCCCGCGGCCCGGATCATATAAATCATAGATCATGAAAATCCATCCCCTAGAACGGCGAAAACAGCAACTGCAAAAACCAAAAAATGTGCGAAAAATGTTTTTGAAAATATCTCGGATTTAGTCGCATTTTCTGTGGATCATTTTCTTGTCAATGAAAAAACTGACACATCACTCGCGGTTTTGCGAAAACAGCGGTTTAAAAAATTTAGTGGTATGGGAGCTGTATCCGATTTTTCCCAAAAAGAGTGTGTGATGCTACATCCACGGTTCTTGATGGATTTGATCGAAATAGGATTAGATCAATGTATTTTTCAATAAAAAGTGTATGCAATTTGTGCAAATTATAAGCGTTATACAGATTGTTGCACACTAAACTGTAGACGACGCTACATCCTAGCGGCCAAAGCAAATCCTGGCAAATGTGTACAAATTAAAAGAGATTATACCGCATTCAAAGGAACCCAACATTTATTTGAACGTTACCCATATCTTCCGCTAGATGTTAGCGTGTACTCGAGAAGTGATTAGAATAAAAAAGTGATTTTTTTGCGTGAAATTTAACTGAAATAGAAGAATAACTCCGACCTAAATTTCTTACGTTTTCTTCAACCAACTCTAAAAAAAATTTTAAAAATATTTTCTCTTACAAAAATTTTATAACTTCCCTCAATATATTTTTTTTGTTTTTGCTAAAATGTGCAAACCGCTAAAGAGATTTCTATATTTTTGGTTCCATTTGAATCGTCGCGATGTTTAGGTTACGTAGATATTTTTAAAATATTTTTCCGATGCAGAAACAGCTTAAATTTTAATGCAACAAGTTGCAAGCAAGCAATTTTTTGTAATTCTTTCTTAATTTCCGCGAAAATTTACAACTTTGTCACTGATGTTATGGGACCTCAGTAATCATATGGTACGTAGGAAGCCCTTAATTAACAATGTTTCGCAATATAATAAGTAGCGTTGTTTAAAGATTTATTTCATATTATCAGAATTAAAACCGCCATAACTTTTGCGCGCAACAACCAAAATTAGTATTTCGAACAGATTTGAGAATCGGAATTTTTTCCCAATCTATGTACCAAAAATCTTTCATGTAGCTTAAACATTTTTTTTAATTCTGTTTTATGGAAAACTATTTGATATTTCCTCATATACACTTTCATACGGGCAAAATGTGCCTCCTCGAAATATTGATTTTAAACCCCAAGTATGTTTGGACGAAATCCGTTTCAGACAATTTGGACCTCCCCCACAAATATTCGAAAATGTTCGGAAAATTATGCGAATGATAACTCTAAAAGGTAGTAACTGATTTGGTCCATACTTTACACATCGTGAAATGTCTATCAGACATAGATGAGGTTTCAATATGGCTCTTTCGGTCCACTCCTTCAGGTACCTCCCACACAAAATTTCGGAAAAGTTCAGTTTAGGACCTGCTTCCGAATCGCTTTGTTTTTTCTTGCAACAACTTGTATTCACTTCCCCCCATACGACGGTACATGTTTCATCAGGGGCAGGTCCATAGTTCATAAGAAAATAGCCTGAAAGTTGCAAAAAACCCTATGACACCGTGTGTAGTTGTAGCAAGATCGAGAGTTATCTAAAAAAATTTGCCTTCATAATATTTTGTCCAAACATAGTTTAAGTTCGAAGATAAGCCATGTCGATCCACTCCTTTAGTTACCTTCCCCACAAAAGTTCAAAAATGTTCGGAAAATTTGTGCGCACGATAACTCTTGAAGGGAGTGACCGATTTGGTCCATACTTTACACATCCTAATATATCTACGAGATATAGATCAGGTTCGAATATGGACTATATTTGTTCACTCCTTCGGGTACTTCCCACACAAAATATCGAATAAGTTCATTTTAAGACCTGCTCCCGAATTCGATGCCTCCATTACGACGGTAAACGATTTTTTCAGGGGCAAGTCCATACTTCTTGAGAAAACAGACCGAAAGGTGTAAAAAATCCTTATGGCACCATATGTAGTGACTGAAGGGCTCGATAACTTTCGAACTGATCAACCGATTTGGGCCAAATTTTGGGCTTCGTCATTTTTGTCCAAACTCAATTTCAGTTCGGTCCACAACTTCTGTTACTTCCCTCAATATTTAAAAAATGCTACTAAATTGGTATAGACGATATGACTTGAACGGGGCAACCAATTTGGTAACCATTTGAATCCTGTAATATTTTGCACATATTTATTTTTAATTCTAAATAGGGAACCCCCCACAAAAGTTAAACATTTGTGTCTAACCCCCTGTTTTTGTGACTATTTTTTGTTCGTTCGTCTATATTCAAATTAATTTGGGCATCCGTATCACAGACCCTAAATGATATACAGATATATATATAGTAAGAATTCCTCATTCAAAAATCAACGTTCCACATTTGCGCTAAGACGAGTAAATCGATCTACAAAATTTGGCAATTCGTGTGAGAACAAAAAGTATTTTTACAAAAAGAGGGGGTAAGTGCAGTTTAGGGTCTGTTCAAAGATCCTTTGAAAATGTATACCGATGCCGTTTGTTTACAGCGATATTATATATTTTATCGTGGACAATGCTTCCTGGCATACAGCTCCAAATGTTACACGATGACCCAGCGGAATGACTAGTGGCCGCGATATCTATCGAAAAGACTCCCAAATAAGATCCACTTTCGTAATGGACTATGTCTTTCCATCCAAGTATCTCCTCTGCAACACTTTTGAACTTTAATCCCAATTCACATTTTTGTCGGCAAGTTCAAATTCCAAAAACGGCCTCAAAGTTTTTTTTTTCGATCTGTCCGTAGATGAAAGTTTCAATTCTCATAGGCTGAGGGTATATCAGATTATTTTCCCTTAAATCTGGAGCATATTTTCAAAACATTAAACGGTAGACTTGTTCGCGGAAAAGTCATTTTATTGAACAAAACACCATGGGTTTTATAAGAAATTTTGACGTTTTTCATAATTATTTTGAAAATGTTCCATCTTAACAGCATCCGAAGCACTCGATTGTATCCGTCGAGGTTGTGTGTGTTATATTCTATCTTATTGTGAAGACATATGACATAACTGCCCGACTCCTATTGATATTCCGAGATGTTTCAAATATCTGTAAATTTAAAGCCTTTAACGCTGTTATTTCAGTGTCCGCGAAATAATTTATAGATTTTCTTTTGGTGAAAAAGGTAAGAAAGCCTTGAAAGACTGAAAAAAAACTCGCGTTAATATCTCAAAAATTCGGGAAAATAAAGTGACTGTTCTATCCTGATGACCAAAAATAAATGCATATTTTTCAAAGTACTATCGGAAAATTTATCAGAAAATCATTTCGCGAAGAGGTAGAAACATAATTTTTTCTGTGTTTGATACGGAACATCATAGACTTTAAATCCCCACAAGATTAAAAACGCAGATTCATTCGTTTTGGAATAAATAAACTAACATTAACAAAAATTTAGGTGTTCTATTCTGCTGACGTGGAGTGTAGTTATAGTACAAAAGTACTATAAAACCCCATTATTTAAAAAGGATTTTTTGCTGGATTTATTTCCAATGTAGAAATTTAGCTTGATTCATATCAACTCAAACAAACTACCCTTTACTAACAAAATACCATCAACCGCTAAAATAACATCTTGACTGTACCGAAAATACTACTATATCAAAAGCTTAAGTTTGGCATCACCATAAATAGCTAAAATAACAATTTCGGTATTCGGAAACAATGCAGAGATAGATGCTGATATGAATATAATGTACTCACACAAAACAAATACCACCTCTTTACAATATCTTCATCAAATTTTCCTCCTTTTCCAGTCATTTCATATGCAATTTCCTTTGCTTTAGATTTGTTTTTATTTTGTGTGTTTTGAGGTTAAGAAATACTTGAGGATTTTGTATGAATTTCAGTTCTTTTGTGGAAATTTCCATAACTTTGAAATTAGATTTGACTATATTCAAATTTATTTTTGCTGTTAGATTATATTTTTCTTGATTGTAACAGAAGCTTTGCAATATTTGTTCATAAAATAATAGAAATATCCCTTATTTGATTTAGATAACAATTTATAAGTTTATGTTTGAGTTAGTAATTTGAAGACATATGAAGAAGGTAACATTTATCTGCGTTTCAATGTGTAACGTTGAAATTATCTTTGAATATGTGATGTATAATAAAAACCTCAAGTAATTGCATTTATAATTTGGGAAATTTCGAGCGAAGAATATTCATCCACACCACTCTTATTGTAGCTTATTGTAATATTGCAATGCGAGGGAAATATGAATTGGATACAAAGCCAAACAAAAACCAATTGCTATTGGATTTTAGGTTTAAACAAAGGTAAGTGTGAGGTTTTATAAGTAACACTGTGCAACAAGATTTTTGTGGATAAATGGATTTTAGAGGATAAAATCCGCTGTTGTGTATGAGAATCCAAAAAGACAATTTTTATTAGCACCATAAAGGCTTTAGGAAAAGAAAAATTTGGCTTCCACATGAGCCGAATAACTCAATACAAAATAATGTAAACAGATTTCTTTCGGGATTACGAGTAGGCTGATATCCCGAGTGGCAATTTCAAAAAGATTTTATAAACTTTTGTACTCTTCGAGTCATCAAAACCTAATTTTTTGAGAAGAAATGCGGATATCCTGGAGGGACCGTCATATTTTACAGTGGTAAATATTCTCTAAAATGTAGGGGAATGACTTATGCGTAAAATATACGACTAAAGGAGACAGTACGCTTCCAAAAATAAAGTTGTTGAAAGAAAAAGCGAGCTTTGTTAGGCATTACACCTGATTATTTAAAGAATCCTTGCCAAAGCAGGATATACGGGTGTATTCTTAATCAGGAGGGATATACTTTTGCTGAGGTTCTATTCAAATGTGCCAAATTTTTTACTTAAATTTTTGACTTTATTTTGTTTTTATTCCCTCAGCATTTATGCTAACGAGGGTATATAAACTTTCATACGGGCAAAATGTGCCTCATCGAAATAATGGTTTTAGACACCAAGTATGTTTGGACGAAATGTGTTTCAGACAATTTGAAGTCGATTTAGCAATGTCCGTCCGTCTGTCTGGCTGGCTGGTGCGCACGATAACTCTCGAACGGAGCAACCGATTCGGTCCAAAAGTTGGCTTTTGTAATATTTTGTCCAAACTTAGTTTAAGTTCGGGTTATATCAGTCCACTTCTTTCGGTACCTCCCCCACAAAAGTCCGGAAATTTTCGGAAAATTTGTGCGCACGATAACTCTTGAAGGAAGTAACTGATTTGGTCCATAGTTTGTACATCGTGAAATTTTTACTAGACTTAGACGAGGTTCCAATATGGACTCAATCGGTCCACTCCTTCGGGTGCCTCCCACACAAAATTTCGGAAAAGTTCAGTTTAGGACCTGATCTCGAATCGCTTTGATTTTTGTTGTAGCAACTTGTATTCAGGACCCCCATACGACGGTATAAGTTTCATCAGGGGCAAGTCAATACTTCCTGAGAAAACAGCCTGAACAGTGCAAAAAACCCGTATGACACCGTGAGTAGTGTTTGGAGCGCAATATAACTCTCGAACGGATCTGCCGATTCGGTCCAAAATGTGGCCTTCGTAATATTTTGTGCAAACTTAGTTTAAGTTCAAAGATAAGCCATATCGGTCCACTCCTTCGGGTAGCTCCCACACACAATTTTGGAAAAGTTCAGATTTGGACCTGCTCTCAATTCGCTTTGATTTTTGTTGCAACAACTTGTATTCACTGCCCCCCATATGATGGTCTAAGTTTCATCAGGGGCAAGTCCATACTTCCTGAGAAAATAGCCTGAAATATGCAAAAAGCCCTTATGACACCGTGTGTAGTGGTTGGAGCGCAAGATATCTCTCGAACGGATCTGCCGATTCGGTTCAAAATTTTGCATTCGTAATATTTTGTCCAAACATAGTTTAAATACGAAGATAAGCCATATCGGTCCAGTCCTTCAGTTACCTCCCACACAAAAGTTCAAAAATGTTCGGAAAAATTGTGCGTACGATAACACTGTGCAACACTGAAAATGCAAACAACTTCTAGTATGGATTTTTTGAAAGTACATGTTTAAACTACAAAAACCCTAGTTGGGTTTTGTCCTGTCAGATCCAGTTCGGATTTTATGGCCTCATCTAAACCGGGCTAAATCTACACTTTTTTGCATTTTTCAGGCTTTTATCTCAGAAACGAATAGGAATTTGGCCTTGCTGTCTTTAGCAATATTGTAGCCCTAAACTAGTAGAACTTATCTTTTGAAGAAACCACAAAAGAAAAAGAAAGTTTCTCGAGTTCATTATTTCTCCAAATATTTTATTCTTGTCCTTATTTACAAATTTGCTTCAGAGGTCAGAAGAAGATTCGCATTGGTTTCAGAGATATAGCCCCGAATTTCTTTAAAAACTCAATATTTAACCATGTTTAGATGGGGCCATAAAATCCGAGCTGGATCTGAGACAACAAAACCCAACTGGTGTTTCTTGTCGTTTGGGTCTGTACTTTCAAAAAATCCTCAGTTCGAATTGTTTGCACAAGATCACCTTAAAAATATGGAAGGGAGTGGCCGATGTAATCCATACTTTGCACATCCTACTAGATATAGATCAGATTCGTATATGAACATATTCGTCTGTTCCTTCTGGTACCTCTCACACAAAATGTTCGGAGTTCGGAGTTCGAAGTTCAGTTTAAGACCTGCTCTCGAATCACTTTGATTTGTACTTTTAAGTTTTTGCCTTTTTTAGGGGCGAAGGCCATTATTTGTGAGATTTAATTAATTTAATTAATTGAGCTTTTTATGACCTAAGGAGATTACATTGAAAAATTGATATCTAGCGAAGTCATACACACACACATCAACCACTATGCGAGGATCGTTTCGTTAGCTGGTTAGGCTAACATCATCAGGCATATTAGATGTTGTTGTTGTTGCTAGACAATTTTCGCCATTTGGAGCTCCTATTTATACATCCAAGATTGCAATTTTGCATTTGTGAAGTTGATTTTTGTTGAAGCGATTTGCATTCGTTACCTCCATTACGACGGTAAAAGTTTTTGTTCTAGGGCAAGAACATATTCCTTGGGAAAACAGCCCGAAAGGTGTAAAAAAACACTATGTCACCATATCGTCGGTGTCATGCTTAAGTGTTCCATACGCCATTTGCTCGTTTTGAGATAATCGCATTTTAATGTTTTGCGTCTCAACTGTGTGGAGCTAACTAAAGCAAATATTTATATTTTTTGACTTGAAATGTTAATAATAGTATATAGAACATATTTGCAAAAATTTAGAGGAATATGTATTAGAATATAAAAGTTATAGAGATTTTTTTTAAAAAAAAGAATTTTTGTCGATTTTTTCCATATCCGCACTTATGACACAAATGTGAAATATTGTAAATCACATGGAACAAAGTGACAAAAATATTTTCCATATTTGCCTCAATAAATTAAATACTTCTAAATCGAAAATTAAAATTCTGATTTTTGAAATATGTTTTTAAACTTGTAAGTTTTTAAAATATTAATTTCATAACTGAGTTTATGCTTTTTCGTCGAGGCGTAGATATCTCGGAAACTAGAGCAGATAGGAGAAAGCCGACTAGAAATTCAGAAAGAGCATACGGGAAAACCCTAGAAACCACCTGCATCTCAAAAAGTCGATATATGGCGGTCGGAGAGCACTATAACTCTCGAACTATTCAACCGATTTGGTCCAACATTTGGTCTTCTTCATATTATATCCAAACCAGGGTTTCGGAGTCGAGGTATTTTTGGTTCGACTCCGACTCCAGACGAGTTTTTTTCACGACTCCGACTCCAGGTTGACTCCGAGAGTAGGTATTTACTCTATAAAAATAACAATAAATAATATGTGCACACATTTTTAACTTTTTCCTATATTTTGGCCTATATAGACTAATGTGTTCGTTTTTCCTTACATATTCATTAGAAAGGGCATTCGTTCGAATACATTCGAACATATCAGTACTGTTTCTGCCGAATCTTACATTGATAACAAAGATAAAAATTTTTGTCGGTTTTCCTTTTTTTGCACGAGTACATTCTGGACGGAATTCTTCCGAGTGAGTCTTCTTTAAGTCTTTAAGTCTTTAAGTCTTCAAAATATGTGAAAATTATGGGGCAATACAAATCGTAAGGACTACATGCAATAAAAACTATAATACCAAGTTTCAAAGTGGATGTAAGCCAACATTTTAGTGTGCTTAGCCTTGAAAGGAGACTCCCAGTTGTAAAGCTCAATAAAAACCATTTTTCATGATTTTTTTCCGAGAAAATTACGTAACTGTTTTGGCAGTTTTTTTTCTTTATCTGAAAGAGAAAAATATTACGAAGTTTTGAGGTCGTCTACGAAACCTTGTTTTTATACCCTCAGCATTTATGCATACGGGCAAAATGTGCCCCATCGAAATAATGGTTTTAGACCCCAAGTATGTTTGGACGAAATGTGTTTTGGACAATTTGGAGTCGATTGAGCAATGTCCGTCCGTCTGTCTGGCTGGCTGGTGTGCACGATAACTCTCGAACGGATGAAACGATTTGGTCTAAAATTTGGCTTTCGCAGTATTTTGTCCAAACTTAGTTTAAGTTCGAAGATGGGCTATATCGGTCCACTCCTTTCGGTACCCCCCCACAAAAGTTCGCAAATGTTCGGAAAATTTGTGTGCACGATAACTCGTGAAGGAAGTAACCGATTTGACCCATACTTTGCACATCGTGAAATTTCTACTATACTTAGATGAGGTTCCAAAATGGATTCAATCGGTCCACTCCTTCGGGTACCTCCCACACAAAATTTCGGATAAGTTCAGATTAGGACTTGCTCTCGAATCGCTTTGATTTTTGTTGCAAAAACTTGTATTCATTGCCCTCCATACGACGGTACAAGTTTTATCAGTGGCAAGTCCATACTTCCTGAGAAAATAACCTGGAAGATTCAAAAAGCCCCTATAACACCGTGTGTAGTGGATGGAGCGCACGATAACTCTCGAACGGATCAACCGATTCGATCCAAAATTTGGCTTTCGTAATATTTTGTCCAAACTTAGTTTAAGTTCGAAGATGGGCTATATCGGTCCATTTCGTCCGGTACATACCCCACAAAAGATCGAAAATGTTAGGAAAATTTGTGTGCACGATAACTCTTGAAGGGAGTGACCGATGTAATCCATACTTTGCACATCCTAATATATCTACCTGATATAGATCAGGTTCGAATATGGATTATATTTGTCTACTCCTTCTGGTACCTCTGACACACAATTTCGGATAAGTTCACTTTATGACCTGCTCTCGAATCACTTAAATTCTGTTGCAATCGCTGCCTCCATTACGACGGTAAAAGTTTTATCGGGGGCAGGTCCATATTTCTTAGGAAAAAAAATCCCTATGTCACCATATGTGACTGTCGGAGAGCACGATTACTCTCGAACTGTTCAACCGATTTGGTCCAACATTTAGTCTTCGTCATATTATATCCAAACTTAGTTTCATAAGGCAATACCGGTCCACAACTTCCGGTACTTCTCCCCAATATTTAAAAAATGTCACTAAAATGCTAGGACAATATCACTTCAATGGGCCAACCAATTTGGTCCAAACTTTGGATCTACTAATATTTTGTCAAAATTTTGTTTAATTTCTAAAATGGACCATATCGGTCCTCCCTAAAGGTACCTCCCCCACAAAGGTTCAACATTTGTGTCTTAGTGCAGTTAATTCCTAATCCATAATTGTACTTCTTATACTTTCTACTTTTTCTGAAATTTATAAGTATGGATCACCTCTTAAACTAAAATTCAGCGCTCACATTTTGAACTTTGGTGTGGAGTGGATAATTTTATTAAAATATTTGAGATATATTGTGTACACCACTCACCACCATTATTTCAATGAGGCAAATTGTTTTTTTTTTTCAAAGTGTATATAACATCAATATATAACAAGGCCTCTCATGTGATCTCTCAAAGAAATTGTTGCATACATATTTCATAATTTTTCACTAAATATTTATAATTCTTAGTAGGCTATAATATTTAGTACTCACCATTATGTCAAACTATTATTCTACGCCGTTGCATTCCTCTGAAATATAATACGGCTTTGAAGATGGTTTGAGATTCGTCTGAAAAAAATGCAAAACATGTTAAAAATCAATTGTTTGTATAAAAATAAAAAATAATCTTTTTTTATTTATTATTGTCTTTTTAGGACGAAGGCCATTATTTATGAAAGTTTTTAATTAATTAATTGGATTAATCGAGCCAACATGGCCTAAGGAGTTTTGTATTGAAAAATGAATTCTAGCGAAATACCACACACTCAACCATTACGCTACGATCGTTTCGCCTGGTGGTTTAAGCCTGGCTCATCAGGCGTATTTGAATGCTAATGGCTCAGGCGTATTTGAATGCTAATGGCTTTCATAAATAATGGCCTTCGTCCTAAAAAGACAATAATAAATAAAAAACATCACAGCAGAGCCCGGCTGAGGTTTGAACCTGGGTCCTCTCCAACAAAACAGACAATGTTGTCGAGATATCAGCGTTCTAAGCCACTGCCAATGTATCATATCAACAAACTAGTCGACATAATATCCAAAACTTCAAAAACTGAAGGCATTACAATTCATGAAGGAAACCCCCCTTCGATTGTATATATGTATGTATTGAGAAAATGATTCCTAGGCAAGACACTAGGGTGACTTGATAAAGAAAAAGACTTCAATAAATATTTCATAATTACAAATTTGTAAAAATGTTTGTATAAATAGAAGTTATCAAAATCAGCCTTTGTCTTCTAGCCATCAGCATTCAAATACGCCTGATGGGCCTGGCTTAAACCACCAGGCGAAACGATCGTAGCGTAATGGTTGAGTGTGTGGTATTTCGCTAGAATTCATTTTTCAATACAAAACTCCTTAGGCCATGTTAGCTCGATTAATCCAATTAATTAATTAAAAAAAAATCAATACAATAAAAATTAAGTCATATATATTGTAAAAAAGTTCAAAAAGCTAATGTTCAGATTCGTTCGTAATATGAACGCTGTTCCAATTAAAAAATCCTTTTTTTCAGAGAGATTAAAAAAAAACAATTTTAGTGAAGAGCAAAACACATTAAAAGTCTCTCTATATTAAAAACTGTTGTGAATTAATGTTGGAATCTATTTTTTGGTGTGCGAGATACCCGAATAGTGGGTCGATATAGTCCATATTCGAACCATATCTATATCTGGAAGAAATATTAAAAGGTGCAAAGTGTGGGTCAAATCGGTTGAGATTTATCGTGCCAGACAGCCAACAGACGGGCGCACAAGGCTAAATCGAATCCAAATTGTCTGAAATGGATTTCGTCTGAAATAGATTTCGTCATTGTTTCCAGTTTAAAGGCAGGGGAAAAATCACTAAAAGTGTTTTCTATGTTTCAGTAGCATAGTAAAATATTTGTCGAATAAGGATTTAATTGAATAATATAAAATTACATCGTAATTATTGCCTTTAAATTTGTCCCATTGCACAGACAATTCTTCAGTTGCACAGTCCACTAAACCATTTAAATTCAAATTAAGTTTTCACATTTAGGCCAACCAAAGATTTATGACCATTCACCATAGCCAATGCCAAAGAAAGTCATTAAAATTACGTCGCGGACAAAAACTTTTCCGCTAACTGACATTTTTTGGTGGTACAATTGTAATTCAGATATTGAATGACATGGAATTAAAACTACAAACCAACTTTATTCGGTGTAGGCCAAACAACCACACAAGGGAAGAAATTCGAAAAGGATATACGACTGCTAAAACACATAGGTAATACACACATACATACATTCAGACATATGGAAGATATCCCAGCTAGCATTTGGAAGTGAGTTACTCACTTCCTCTACCAAAAGTAATCGCTTTCTGCACTTCTTTTCTATAAAAGAGCGATACTTTATCATTTTACAATAACAAATGTATTACTGTTCAAATTAGATCGATCTGCAAGAACTACCTAGTGTCGCAGAAGAAGATGAAAATTCTGTATTTGATTGTTTACACAAACAATTTACATTGTTTTACTATTTCTTCTCGTGAGAGAGATAAGGTGAGAGTTTTACAGCCACTCCAAGTATTTGCAAATATCAACAATAAGAAAAATATCAGTCAGTTGTAAGTGCGAAAGGTTCGTGGAAAAGTGAAATTGAAAAAATTAAATTAATAATTTAATATTTAAACATTT